>NW_028229741.1:0-98706 GCF_053477565.2 Lygodium microphyllum | reverse complement strand
GTTAAAGGCTCATGTTTCCACCGAAATGCCATATTTTGCTTGCTCTTCTTCTAAAAAATGCAATTTGCCAGCCTTTTCTTGGCCTGCCATGATGGGTGTCTATCATGAAGCCACATTTACCATTAGTGCTTTTTTTTCAAAATAATTACAAGCAGAAGGAAATGACTACATGCTAAACTGACATGTACAGGTAGACTTTTCCTTCAAGTAGTCTATTGATTTCAAATTTTATTGACATTTTTCTCAATCATAAGTTGTTTCATCCTTCTATTTCTATTATTAGGCATTGATTGAGGTTTCAAATGTGTGTTTTTCCTTTATTGTTTTCCTTATGTGTTTGGTTTGATTTCCCTCCCCCCTCTGAAATGAGAAGAATCCTTCCTAGGATTAAAGGGTTAGAGGATGAAGGGCTTTCAGTACAAAATCTTAGTGTTTTACTTCTACATGATCAAAGCATAGAAATTTGGATTATATTCTAAATTAGCATAGTTGTCCATGTCGAAAGGACAGATGCCTACATGCGTAATGTAAGTGAGGACATCAAGCAAGAAGTCACCAGAGTTTACTCTGCCAGCAATGTGGAGCTTCTCTTTGGTGAGGATGCGATCTAAATAGGGGTGTCCTGTGATGTGTTCTTCTAGAGGTCGATTATGAATGGTAGTTAACACCCTATAGAAAGTGGGAGCTACATAGGTTGGGTCGTATTCATGGGTCGTATTCTGATGCCTTGATTGCATGTCGCTGCTCAACGTTGGTCATTATTTGGCATCCCACTAGCTCCCATTGCAATCGGAGAGCATACCATTTCCACAAGAAAGAGGAGTCATTGTTAGCAAGTTGTTTCAACTTCTCGATTTCTTGGTCTGTGGCCATGATCGTGTTCTTGTTATATGATGTAATGAGATGCTGTTTGATTGCTTGTTCTCTGGATATCTTAGTGGCAATTAAATCCTTCGCTGCTTCGGAAGCCTTAACGAATACAAATTCTGACTCCTCCCAAGAGCAAGGGAGTGTACGCATTTCCATTGCTATATGCTCTTCCAATAGACCTAAGTCTAATCGATTGTAGCTTTTAGCCAATGCCATGAAAGTAGCGTTTAAGCGTCTAAGGCAAGAAACCAAGTCATCCCCTGTATTTTCAGCTAAGTTCACGGCCAAGGTTAGCATTGATTGCTGCTTATAAGAGGGTCTAAGGTCGGCAAGTGGTTGAGGTTTGATAGAACTAGAGAGTTCAATTGGTGGTTGCTGCTTGGTTTGCTCTTGAGGTTGTGGCTTGACTGCATGTTTGGTGGGTGTGGTTGGAGCTGTGGGTATCATGCCACTAGGTGCTTCTGAGGTCTAAGGGGCACTAGCAAAACTAGATTTGTGTAGTTTGTCGGTAGCAAGTTGTGATTTTGGGCAATAGATTAGGTTAGGCCATGTCGGTCTAGGCTTTGGAGGTTCTGTGGATGTAGTAGCCGGATTCTCTTGTGGATTGACTGCCTAACTTGTCTAGGTGTTTCGTGTGGTCAAGTTTGAGGGTGGCTTTTGAGGAGTGCCTTTGGTCGTCATGGCTTTAGGTACCCAGATACAGGTATTACCCTCATAGTAGCCTTGCACTTGCAATAAGGTCTTTGGGACCCATCGCAGCTTGACTGTTCGTTGATATCGATGGCTTCTTCTATGCCTCCTAGGTTTTGAGTGTGGGTCCTTAGCCTTGCAAGGGCGTGGGTGTCTACTCCTAGGTGATAGTCCTTGCGGTTTAGGTGCCCATTTGAACTGGGGTTCATGGGCTTCAGCTTTGGGTTTACTGGGTTCCTGGCATTGAGACTTGGTAGGTTGTAACAAGTCACGACCCCCCTCCCTAGACTTGACAATGGGTTTCTCTACCGGTGGCTTGGCAAACTTTGACGGAGTCGTGTAGCCCTTGCTAAAAGCGGTGACTATACACATGTTGCCTATGGTGAGGTGAATGCGCTGGGACTCGTAGTCGATATTACAATTAGATTACTTTAATAGGCTCACCAACCTACATATGGAACCACTCAAGGACTTTATACATGTACTCCTTTAGTTGATAAGTAGAGGAGTCCCTTAGAGCGATTGCACATGATGGGCATCCCAAGGATGTGAGAGGTATATCCCATGTCCTTAATCTCAAAGCTCTTCTTGAGCCAAGTCTTCAAGGCATCTAGTTCATTGTGAGTACTCCTAGCAATCAACATGTCATCAACATATAGTACCAAAATAATAAGGCTACTACATGGGCTTGTACAAGTAGTGACCATCATGCTTAGGTAACCTGGGTCTATCGTTTCCTCATCCTCATCTTCAATCTCCGTAATTGTGGCCACTCATATGTTGACATGGGGCTCCAGCATTGGAGGCTCATGTAATGGGTGCATGGGAGGGTAATACTTCTTGATGTGACTGCCATTGAAGATGCATATGTCCTCTTTTTCCAAGTGTTCAAGTTTCACATTACTAGTTCAGCTGATGGCATGGACCCTGAAAGGCCCTAGCCCTCTAAAATTCATCTTCTATTTATGACCCTTGACAGAATACAAGAGTGCTAAGTCTCCCTGTTCGAAATCTCACTGTTTGACATGCTTGTCAAACCAATTTTTGTGTCTTGCCTTCTCGCATATTAGAGCGTGGGTGGCTAGAAGTCAAGTTTCTAATAAGCATTCTGGCTCAACTAGGCGCTCTGTCCATGCCTCCTTTCCATCACATCTCTCTTGATGAGCAATTCTCAGGCTAGGAACAAAGAACTCTACAGGTAGAATTGCTTCAATTCCATAGGTCAACCTGAAGGGAGTCTGTCATCCCACAGCCATTTTATAAGCTGTGTAGTAGGCCCATAAAGCTGCCATGAGCTTGTTATCCCACTCGTTGTGTGAAGCAGAGACTACCTTGCTCAAGATGTTTACTAGAATTTTATTCGTAGACTCAGTCTGGCCATTAGCTTGAGGATAGTATTGTGAGGATTTCCAATGGATGATTAGAAAGGTAGATAGGAGATGAGCGATCACTTCATTGATGAAGTGTGTGCCTTGGTCAGTAACGAGTTCGATGGGGTAGCCGAATCGTGAGATCACCTGCTCCCAAAGGAACTTGGCAGCGGTCCTAGTGTCATTCTTTCTTGTAGCTCGTGCTTCCGCCCACTTCGTGAGATATCTGTGGTAACAATGATGTATTTCGCTTGTGAGTATTGTGCTGCGGGACTGATTGGCCCAATGAAGTCAATTCTCCATTTCTCGAATGGTTGCCTTGCAATGATCAGACTTAATTCCATTTTGTCCTTGCAAACTGGTACCTTGGTCCTTTTGCACTCATCACAGTGCTTTACGAATCATGTTGCATCTCGAAAAAGAGTAGGCTACCATAGCTAAGACTACAACACCTTGCAGGTTGTTGTGTCTCTGTTGAAATGCCCTTCTACTATTTTGTCATGTGCTTCTATAAGTGTGCCGTGCATTTCATACTCGCACACACATCTACACATCAATCCTCTTGCCCTAGTTGATAGAGTTGACTTGCTATTAGTTGATAGGGTTAGATTTTCACGATGAGTCGCCTAAGTCAGGCCTTTTCTATTGGTCGTTTAGGGAGTCTGTTCTCAAGCACTTGGACTATGTCATCTGCCCAATATGGCATCAAATCAGCTTTAAATAGATCTCTTTCACTAGACATGTTAAACAAATGGGCATCAGCTAGTTCGTTAGTAATGCCTTGTCCAGCGGCTTCTCTTATGGGAATGCGAGACATATGGTCAACTATGTAATGTTGTTTCCCCTTGCGTACGACCACAAAGAAGCCAAACTCCAAAAGCAGAAGTAGCCATCGAGCAATGTGTCATGTACCACAAGGTTTGTTAATGAGATATAGCAAGGCTTGATGGTCAACAAAGAAGGTAAATGGCGTAGCCAAAAGAACTTCTTTACATTAAATACCATGGCTAGCCCCTCTCTATCTGTTTTGTCGAATAATTCATTTCCATATCTGTGAGTTGTTTGCTAGTGAAACTCACTGGATAGTCTAAGCTGTGTTCACCAAATTGGCACACCACCGCTCCTACAACGAATTTAGAAGTGTCAATGTGAACATGAAAGGTGATTGTCCAATCTAGGGCCCATAGGATGGGTGCAGTGGTGAAAGCCTTTTTTAGTTGCTCATATGCGTGCTGGCATTCCTCTATCCATTCAAACACAATCAATAGCTTGTATAGAGGTTTAATGATCAATGCATAGTTCAACATAAACCACTGATAATACCCTGTATGGCCCAAGAAGCATTGAACTCCCCTACCTAGGATGCACCCGTGCTTCATGCAGAATTGGCACTTTACGGGGTTCAACGAGAGACGATATAATCAACACCGTTCAAAGACAGCTCGGAGCTTTTGTCTACGTGCTCCTTCCAACTAGAGTGAACACACAGATCGTCAATGAAAACCTCCAACTCCTTCCTAAGCAGGTCCTTGAATATAGCACACATGAGCATCTAGAAGGTAGTTGGTCCGTTAGTCAACCCGAAGGGCATGACTATGTAGGCAAAGATTCCCCACTCAGTGGGGCAAAGGCGGTTTTGTGCCTATCGTCAGGGTCCACTGGCATTTGGCTCCCAGCAAGTTCACTACCCTATCACCTTTTTGTAACTTAGTGAAACTCTTTGGTAGGTCTTGCAGTTTTCTTTGCTCTTATACATGTGTGTCCCTAGGTTGTTTCCTCCTTTCCTCCTTTAACCTTCGGCGCCTCAGGTGAACGGGTAGGTCCCCTTTGGTAGTAGCTTGGAAGGTGAATCCATCCTGTATATGTGCACGCAACACTTGGCTGGACTAGTCCTGCTTGCTCATAGTCGATTGCGCCTACATGCTCTAACCAAGTGCGATTGCAATCCATGCGCCTAACTCCTTTTTTGACTCTAAAGGCATTTTCCCTACGTGGTTTGGAGTATGCTCGTATTTTCTCTATCATCCGTCCTTCAGTGTCATCTTCTATCGTGTCGATCTCCCCTTCACTCTCGTCATTGAAGGAACATTTGTCCTCATACTCATCGTCAAAATCACCCTCATCCGACTGCCCATCGCCTTCTAAGTCCTGACACTCAAGCCTCTTCTCATTGGTGACTAAATCCTAATTGTACATCAAGTTTAAGTCGTGCACTTTGGTCCATCACCACTTAGGCTTGTTCAAGATATCTTTGAGTGGTTTAAGATTTGGTGATGAGTTATCAGCTAACTTGTCGATCACGTGCTCTAAGATCACATGGAGCTCTCATCTGTTGTTTGATACTTGGAATGAGACTGGGTTGGATCCTCTTTGCGGGCTCCTAACCATCATGCGGAATACCATTGAGGGATCTCTTGGGTCTTTCCAACTACTTTTCTCATATTCCTCATCGTCTAACAGGTCGATTGTAGCAAGGACATGCATCCAGTCTCGCTTGTCCTTAGGGCAAGGGATGTACTTAGTCAGTGGCCCGTAAGACGTCCTAGCCTGGTCGTCACCCTTTAGCATAGAGGAGATGATGTCTAGGTCAACTGTCGTGGTCTTCCAGGTGTCCACATCTCTACTCTTACAACTTCAGTTCGATTGCCTAGGAAGATTAACCCATTGCCCTAGCCTTCTATGACTCTTGCATTGCACATCTAGGGTTGGCCTAGTAGGATATCATAGTCCACTCCCTTCATGACTATAAAATCAACCAAGAATTGGACTCTTGCGATTTTTACTGGCCAATTCTTTAACACACCGAATGGCTTCACTTTCATTCCATTAGCCAGAGTGACGTTAAACTTGGTTGTCTCGACTGGTGGGTTACCCCAGGTCTGAAGCACTGCATGGCTCACCCGTGTCTACGATTCCTTTCCTTGTGGTGTTGCCTAGGACTAAGACTAAGCAAGACAGCATGAGTTTCAGTGCTCTCCCAGAAAGCATTGATGTGTAAGGATTTTGGTGTTGAGTGCAATGTCAGACTCGGTAGCTACATTTCTACGTCGTGTTCATTCAAGTCAGTAGCACCTCGCCCTATTGGTCCTTCAATCCACTATTTTAGCTCCTATCACAGCAGTTGATGCTGCCTAAGCACATCTCATAGGCTTATTGTCATAGGGGTGGTTACCAATGAGGTGAGGAGATTACTAGGTACTTGCCACGCTCCTCTGCACTTCTTGGCCAATGGCCTTAGCTGATTCATTGGCTCGTAGTGTTTAGGCTTTGTTTATGTGGCGTTGTTTGCAGTGCCACCGTATCTCTCGATTTTGGTCGTGGAGGTGACACCAGCATGCTTATGCTTGAGAGATCATCGATCTCGTCCTCCAATATGGACTCAACATCTCTTAGGTGTTCTTGGGCTTCTTTCACCCACTCCTTCACCTTTTTGATGGCTTTGAGCTGGCGCTTTGGGTTGGGGTACTCCCTGACCCTCTCACTTCCTTTCTCGGTCGTCCTTGGGGCTGTGATGTTTTTGCTTTTGCGTCCGTCACTTTCTTTCCCGTAGGTAGCATTGTGGCACTCTCTGTTTTTAGTGTGACCTTTGCGTCTAGTTTCTTCATCCTTCTCCTATGGCTCCTCTTTCCGATTAAGGTTGCATCTAAGTTACTAGGCCCCGGCAATGATATGCCAGCATGCGTTGTTTGTGTGAAGGTCATGACATGCAATGGGATTGGCATGGCCTCCCTGTCGAGTGTCTCGATACCAAACAACCCTAATGGGGATGATGACTCATTTGCCGAGTTAGAGGAGGGATTTTGTTTAGGGCAATCAACAAAGAGATGTGTGATTCTGCATTCAGCACATCTCTGATCAGTCTTGTATCGATTTGCTTGCTCCCATTCAGGGCAACGTGAAGAGATATGTCCTGGGTGACTGCAAGCCCAATGTGATTGGTTCTTGGGTTTGCCCTCCTAAGCCTCTACCTCTCCCTCTACCTAACGTTATCACTGGTACTGGTCAATAGTCCATAAGGACTGCATTGCCCTCTTTGTCATACAAGATGTAAGGGTGTACATAAGGCTTTTCGTCGTTCGGCTCTTCCACGTAGTGGATTGGAGCATCACTTGGTGGGTGGGTCACGTATGGTCCAGGTGGTCTAGGTATGCATGTAGGATTTATCTCCATCCTAGGAATGGCTAGCTTGGCGTCGTGCCATGAGAGCCAATGGGGCTCCCCTTTTGAATAATTTTGGCAGCCTATTCACTAGGTAAGGCTGATTGTATGGTTGCGAGTACAAAATCCTCCTCGGCACTCTACAATGCATGGCATCATGGCCGAATCTACCCCAATTCGCACATGGTTGGGACCTAGGGTCTTGACACTCAGCTGGCAAGTGGTTTTTGTTGCAATACACGCGTTGGATGTGAGAGCTTGCCAGTCGTCTCATTACTTCTTGTAACCTAGCTATCTCCATCTTCATCTCAGCTAGCTCTTGGCAGTGCTCTTGCCTTTATCTTGAGCACTTGGGGGTGCTCTTTTGCTTGTCATCAAAGCTCTCTTGGAGTTCTTAGAGGTAGGCTCCTCTTGATTCGAGTTGCTGGAATTTCTCTCCTTGAGTTGGTCGTCCATCTAATGGCCTCTTCAAAGACCTTTGTCAATGCATCTCATTGCAAACTCAAGTTATCGGCCAAGGCCTTGTAGAGCTCTTCGCTTCGTATCCCATTAATGAATACTGTGGACTTTGCTCTCTCGGTTGGTCGCTCGGATTGCATACATAAAATCTTTGAACCCTAAATTTTAGCATATTGTAGGAAGAGATAACCCGGTGGTAGATATATTATCTCGGGCATGCTATGATAATGAAGATGGGATGATGGATGAGGAGGAAGAAGATGAATTTCTTGTTGCTGAAAATGAATTTTTTGATTGGTGAAACTAAATTGGTAGTTGTTGTAACTACATGTACAACTCTCATTAATGCAAGGACAATATTAAATGTTGTAAGTATGATAGCTAGTTTATCAAGCACAAGTGCTATAATAGTGAATTCCATAATATAGAGAGTTGCTACAACACTAAGAAAAGCTTGGACAACAAAGAGAAAACACTTTAGATGCTATGTACTTTTTGTAGAAGTGTTTCTAGAGGACAAATATGTAGGAGAGTGGGTGAGAATTGGTCAATACCTCAACACATTACTAAAGAGAGAAGAGTGGTCGGATGAGGAGTTTAAGAAGAGCAAGAGGAAAGGCTATGGGTTTTTCTTAAAAGTGGGTATTTATGGAAACATGCTAAGAAGAAACAGGGTATGCCATTGCGAGTTCTGGCTTCACAAGTAAACGTTATGGAGGAATTTCATGAAAGCTTATGGGTTGGCTATAGAGGTGTTTGGGGTACTTTTGCAAAGATCAAAGAAAGTGAGTCTTTCTTTAAGAAAGACTCACTTTTCTTTAAGTTAATGACTCACTTTATAGAGGTGTCAATAAATTAATGACTCACTTTTCTTTAAGTGTTGATGATGATCTAGCATGGCCATGAGACCATTTAGAGACCAGTATTCCTAGTGCATCACTTAATGGGGTGATTAGAGCACCGTGACAAGGATATGTGGTACAGGCAGTACAAGTTATGAAGGGGGAAAGAAGTGTCTACCAAGTGTAAGAGTGTACACAAGAACCAAGGAGTTACACATAAATGAAGATGAATTGAGTTCTAAGAAGAGGAAGTGCATTAGTATTATGTATATATATTTATGTGTGCATCTGGGGATGCCTGGGAACGTTTACCTGTGTGTAATGAGCATTGCATTCATTTGGGGTCATCCTCTCCCTTACAAGTCAAGGTTTTAAGGTATTTTATTAAGAAAGACAAGAGAGGTAATTCTCAAACTAAGAAAGACGAGATGTGATCCTCTGGAAGTGAGGAGAGAAGTGAATTTCTCTTTCTAAGGTCTAAAATGACACAAGCTTTTGTGTGGAATTCAATCTTAAGGTTGAGGCCCAAGGCAATCTAATGAACTCTCCTTATCTATGGCTCAAGGTTGTTGCATGACCGCAAGTTAAGAGTACAATTTAAAAAGCTATTTTTCTTAAAATAGACACGCTGAGTCCATTTCTAAAATATATTGCGATAGATCTACAACTTTTGTGTTGGACGTTTTTTCATCCGAGCAAGGCACAAAGAGATATCTCGAAATTGGTGCTACAGAATAGGTCCTGGAACAGCCACATCTTGCATGAAGATCAACCTCTCCAATCTTGGCACTCAAGTCTCTCTCCAAGAAGAGAAGCTCTTGAAAGCCTATAAAAGAGGAGGCTCTCCTTGGGTGTGGGGGGGTAAAGGAAGCATCACTTTGCATGCATCCAAGAGGAGAAGAGAAGGTGCAAGTGTTGCAGAAGCTTTGCTGAAAGCAAGTTCCAAGAGGAGAAGAGAAGGTGCAAGTGCTGCAGAAGCTCTGTTGAAATCAAGCTCCAAGAGGGGATCCCTACACATATTATGTAGAAGAGAAGGAGAGACTCAAGAATGATCAAAAGGTGCCAACTTCCAAGTTGTGCAAGTGTTAGCCGGTTGTATTTTATGCAAGGAACCGTGATCTTGTTCCCAAGATCTACAAGTAAGAACTGGTTTATGTGTAACGGAGGAACTTGCTCCTTGTCAATAATATAGCTCCACAAGGGCCCTCGGACTGGCCCATCTTCCAGTCCCTGGTGTGTTGTCAATCTCTCTCTCTCTCTCTCTCTCTACATCTTTTTTTTCTCTCATCTCTTCTCTCTCTGCGCCAGTATAATATTCACCATATATCTTTTAAGTATATAAGAGAGTTGAGCATGTATCTCAGATCTTATAACAGGTGAACTGGATGTGGATAAAGCCCAATTGGGGATAAAGATTGCTTTAACTTTAGCTTATAACCCTGAAGAAAATGAAAAAAGTGAAAGAGGACACCCACCTATTGTGAAGGCACTAGCAAAAGCATATGGAGAGAAGCTAAAAGAGTGGCCATGGTTTCTCCCTTATGCTTTGGGGGTGATAGAACAACTCATAGTGCTGTTACATGATATATGCCTACTAAATTGATATATAGTCAAAAACCTATCATGCCGGCAAAAGAGATAACAATCACATGGAGTGTGCTACCTTGGGAAGAGGCACTGAATCAAGAGGATTTGTTGGCCTTATGCATTAGAAAATTGGAAAGGAAGTCAAAAGACATAGAGGCAATGGTTGCAAAGTTAAGGGGTAGCAAGGATATAGAACAAGAAACCATTTGACAAAGACATACATTGCAGCCAAGAACCATACAAGATGGGGATTGGGTATTTGTTTATGACAAAAATTTGAAAAACCAGCATAGTGCCATACATAAAGTCTCCAAATGATGGTTTGGACTTTATGTGGTAAGACAGGTGTTTGATAATGCTACTTATGCATTAAATGAGCTGGATGGTATAGCCATTAGAATTCCAGTAGCAGGGAAAAGAATCAAATTATTCAAGAGGTGAGAATCTACTGCTTATGAGTTGTTAGAACTGGATGAAAATAGTGGCCATGATACAAGGGCTAGCCAGGAAGATATTGAAGATGAAGAAGCAAAGGATATGGTTGCAGAGGATGAGGAGGACTTTGAATCTAGTGACAACTAGGACTTTGGCACATATCGGAGGATGTGCATGTTCAAAGAGGATGAATGTCATGCCGCTATGCGAATACATTGTGAAAAAACCTAGAGTGCACCATCATCCAACTTTCTAATTAATCTAGAGCGTCAATGTCATATTAGTCATTAGTGTTAGTGTCCATAGTATGGATGGTTCAAAAATATGAGATTTTTGGGCAAATTTAGTATATTTTTTGATACTTTGGATACTCTTCCTTGTAAATATCCCAAAAAGGTGTAGTAAACTTCTAGAATAGAGTGACATGTAGAAAGCAAGTGGCTTTTTAGCCAATTTTGGGAAATCTCACTAAAAAAAGAAGGGCTCCCAAATTCATGTAGCATGGGATCGTAGTTCCCTTCTCTCTGTGATCCTCGATGGATACGACCTTTCGATTAACCCCCCTCCCCACCCCCCCGACAACGTGTGCTTTGTTAAGAATATGATACATTAAGGCCTTTGCTTATGAAGTTGAAGTGTCACAACCACAAAGTAAGACCATGTGATATCGATCAAGGTTAAATGAAGGCACACCTTTTCATAATTCACCTAATCCAACTAGTTCTAATTGTTTGAGAGTGACATGCTTAAGGATGGCTAGGCCAAACCAAACTTCAATTACAAAGTTCAACATATTCTAGTTGATATCGATATTTGCTTCAAAAGTATATAGATAAGCACATGAACTTCCAAGTTCATTATCTAAAAATAGATGTTTACTCTTTTTGATTTTTGGTCTTTCCATAGTGGTAGTTGTGAGACACATCTTAGCATGTTTAAGATTTTGGGTCCTCTTGTTGTGAGTGTTTCCTTTTTTTAAAGAAAAATTATCACATGTAGGGGGTTTATCCATTTGGTGTTTGATATAGACTTTGTGGAGTAGGATTGTAGATGGATTTTCTATTTCAAAGGAAAATGGTAAAAGATGGAAACTTGAGGCATATTTAGGACATGGAAGAAACGTCTTGAGCATGCTTGGTTTGCCACCCTATCTTTGCAACGTAATGTGCTCTTGTGGGGAGTTGTTTGCGAAAAGTTACCTAACAAAGATGTTATGGGCAAGATCAGAGAAGTCCATCCAATGTGTGATTTTTGTAAGCAAAAGGATGAAGATTTTTGGCATATACTTTGGGGCTAAAGGGAAGCAATGCCATTTTGGTGGAAGGTTGTGAAGTTTATGAAGGATGCAGGTTTGCAATGGTCAATTGAGATCAAGTTCTACGTGGGGACAAGGGATCCCTTAATGAGAAATCTAGGAAAATGTGGAGTATCGTCATCACTCTTAGCATGAGGAGGATCTCAAGACTAAAACTTGATTCTCTTTTTGGAAGGAGAAACAATTAACTTGGCTTTTGGTGCCATGTTAGAAGCTGCAACAATCATGTCTTGTTTAGCTAAAGTGGATGGTATCTACGAGGTTGTACCTAAGACTGGGTTCAAACGCAGGTGGCAACACTGCAAACCATGACCAACCTTCTGCATCCTTTGTGTGAACAATGAAGCCAGAGGCACAATGTGCTACAAGAAGGTAATGAGAGGTTTTGCCTTAGTGCCAAGGCTCTTCCAAGGGGGAGGGGTTGGTAGAAAGAGGGTAGGTCTAGTGGAAAGAGAAGGGAAGTTTCAACCATTTGGGAGACGCCACATCAAAAGCACGCCCCTTTGATATATCTCTACCGCCGCTCGTTTGAACCTAGCCTAAGCTTCTGAGCAAGGGGATTTATCCCCCTTTAACACAATTTGAATCTTTACTCCTTTTTAATACAACTTACTCACATTAAACTTTGTCTTCTTGTTCACCACCTTCTTCATTCAATGCTTTTAACTTATTTTCTTTTATCTACCTATAGTTAATTCAATGCCACCTTCTTCATTTATTGCTTTTCAACTTATTTTCTTAACTTATTTTCTTTCATCTACCTATAGTTAATTCAATGCCACATGTGGAGAATATCTCGTGCCTATTAATTGGTTGGAGAGAGGCTACCCTTAACATTCATATCCTTAAATTAACTTTTTATGTTATAGCAAGATATATAGTATGTGAATGCAAATTACTAACTCAATGGTGGACCTTAGCACTTCTATACATTGGTATATGATAAGAGACATGGATAAGACATGAGGTTTTGCTTATGCTCCAACCAAAACTACCCAACCTCCTAGCCTGCTTAGCTCTATTTAATATCTAATAATTCTTTCTTTATGTACTCTCTTAGTTCAACTCAAGGCAATCCTAAAGTTTCACCAACTCTAGTGGCTACCTAAGAAAAATAGTACAACTTTTTCTCTCTTTGCAAAAAGGTTTGGTTTACATTAGGCATAAAAAAGAATAATTCCTAGAAAAGAGAGTACAACTTTTCAATTAGGGATGTCCTTTTGGCATTTGTAGGACAAACCCCTATTTGCTATAGCCATCCACATCTCCTATGTGCACTTTCTATCATGTGAAAGGCTGAGAGCAATGCTATGCATACTATAGTATTAGAAGCACCAATAGGTCTAGCACTTGACCTGTTTTGAAGTAATGCCACCAGCAATGTCAACATGTATCCTCGTCAAGCCTCTAGTTTTATCATTTGCTGACACCATGGAGAGTGTGAGGATTTGCCATTTTGGCTAGTGAGTCTTTTCAAGGGAATCACTTTTGCCCTTTTCTTCCTCTGTATCAACAAATGGGAAAAAGAGAGAGAGAGGAAAAAGACACCTTTCTCTTAACTTGTGTGGTGGAATACTTCAATCCATCCTGGTAATGGAGTTGTAAGTTATTTCTATTCAAATGTGTGCTTCTTTTAAAAGGTGATAAGCATACTTTGTAGACCCAAGGGAAGATGCTAAAACACACACACAAATAACTATACAAAGGGTCAGACCTCAAACAATAAAAAATATTTTAAATCCTAAGAATAAAAAATATTTTAAATCCTTTTTGGTCACATTCTTGTAGCTCTGCCTCTTTTCTCTACAACTTTGGCTTTATGCTGGTTGGGTTCTGTGTCCTTGACCTCTCTCTCTCTCTCTCTCTCTCTCTCTGTGATCTCACAGACACACCCAGTTCCCAGTGCCCACTCAGAAAATGTATACAAAATTTTCAAAATAAATGATAATAAATAAGTAAATAAATTTTAATTACTCACACGTAGTACCACAGGTTTCTGGCTTTTCCCTCCTTCTGCCTCGTCTAGGTATTATTGAATTAGAGAGAGGTTATGGGTGGCTTCTCAAGGCCTCTCTGTGTTTTGGGCTCCTCTGTTTCTCTTTGCTCTCGTGTATGTAGCCACCCTGTATCGATGATTGGTTTTGGGGGTTTCTGTGCTCTAGTAAGTTCTTGAACCATCTTAGTATTATTGGGAGTGTATGGGGATTTTGTTTTTCTTCTTCCATTTAATTGATGAGATGCTGTGCCCTCTCTTCATCAGATCATCGAGGGTTATATGCCACGCACATGCAGGTGCAGAGGGCATGAGCAGGAGGTCTTCTTTTCATCAATGGTTGGCTGCTTAGACAGAGCAAGGCCTCATTGGAATGTGATGCCATGTTGGGCCTTGCAGCAGCTTCCTGCAAGCTGCTTGCCTAATGGCTCTATGCCTTCGCATCATCACATATGGTTTTAGCAGCGTCTGGGAACTGGCCTCACCGACCCCGGCGTCGTCTGTCTCCATCAGAGAGCTGCATTTTGTGTCATCAGCAGACGGGTGCAGCTACATCGAGAGCATCGCTGTTCGCCCGGTGTGCTCCTTGCATCATTGAACTCACAATCAGAGAGCTGCGTTTTTTGTCATCGGCAGACGAGCACAGCTACATTGAGAGCATTGCCGTTGACCTGGTGTGCTCCTTGCTTTGTTGATTTCGCATCCACCTTGCTCTTGCTGAACAATGAACAGAGACATTGGTGCAGAAACTGATTCACTTCAGCAGTCGTCATCGTCTTCCTCGAACTACTTGGTGTATCTCTTCCTTTTCAGTGCAGTCTTCATTGGGCTATTGCCATATCTGTTCTCCTCTGGCGGGATGTTAGTCAGATCAGGAAACAAGAAGGCAGAGGTTGTTGGTAAAGTAAGGACTGAGACCTACAAGAAGGCCCAAACCTATCCCTATCCTTCTACATCCCCTGCAAATGATGCAGTCATTAGAAGAATCTACTCCTCTGAAAGCAAATGTGATGCTCTGGAAGTGCTGGTCATGGACTTACAGAAAGTGGTTCAAATTGAGAGAGAGAAAACCTTGCAACTTGAGAATGAAATCAGAGTATTGCAGATATCAGAAAACTTTTTGAAAGAGAGGATTCAATATCTGGAAGACAGGGCTTGGGAATCACGAAAGGATGGACCCTCTCATACTTCTCCTGTATTCGAGTTCTTGACTCAGAATGATGGTAGAAGAGAAGTAAATGTGGACACAATTGTCCATGAACTGCTTAAGATGGTGCAGAATGAGAAGGATAGAACAACTGCATTGGAGATGGAGGTCAGGATCTTGCAGAAATCTGAGTCTATCCTCATGGACAGGATTCAGAAACTTGAGGACCAGTTTGATGCTTTTTGCAAGCAATCAAATGTATGTGAGGCCAAGAGTTAAGAATGCCTTTTGAGCTTGATATATATACAAGCCATTTTTGCGAAGATTTTGGGCATCTGTTGATGCCGCTGTAAAATTTTGTGCTTCCGAAGAGCAAATCGAGTTGTCTCTACTTAAAAAGTAGTCTGAGACTTCTCATCATGAACAGTGTCTAGTGCTGTAATTGTCTTATCTGATGTACTGCGCATTATCTTGTGCTGTGTGCCAGACCATCTTGAAGTCCATCTCATTGGTTTTTTACCAGTTATGTCTCTCACATTGTCAGGGAAGCATCTCATTGTCAGGCAAGCAACAATGCATCATGATCTGCAACCCTGTCAAACTTCAGTCCCACCTGCATCTTAAGTTTGGAGTTTAAACATTATTTATCCATCAAGTGGGCAGTGAATAAATCACAATTATAACAGGTGGCAATCTTCCTTTAAGTGTCTGCATGTTTGTTATGCAAGTCACAAATGTATCAACATAGCTTGTAACACTCTATATGATTTGCCTGTTTCTTACTAAGCGCACAATATATCTTCATTATTGATGGTTGTTGATAGGGTTTGGGGTTTTCTGTCTCATGGTTTGAATGATATTTTAATATGTGCCCTGTTTCTGCTTCTAGGCTGTACTCCCCTGAGCCTGTGACTCATGCAATCAAGCTAAGCCAGCTTCTGCAGAGCAGCATTAGTCATGCACATGTAAGGTCTGTATGGTGTACTCTATCACTTGATCCACTGGGAAGCACTGAGTCTAAAAATGCCAACCAAGCTTTGTAACAGTTCTTGTGATATATTATAATGGTGCATATTATCAATTTATGCACTGGTAGTGAATGAGTGGTAAAATGGCAAATTCTGTTAATTCATTAGCTTGCATTGCAGTCGTGTTCATGAAAAACCTATGTTTATTGTTAAGTGAAATGTTGAAATTGCTGAAAAACCTTGAAACTTGTAATATTTCACCGCATGCCGCATGGGAGAACTTTCCCCCCTCCCCCCCCCGTGATAAACCTGTACTCGTTACGCACTCAACACAGCACAGAAAGGTAACACGATATGAGCTCAAGGTATACTCTTGTATTATTCAATCCAAAAAACGGGATAACATAGACACATCCCAGCACTACACCCTTGTGGCGCCGCACATAAGAGGGTTCACCACTGGGCATAGGGAATCACACAGAGTGGAAACAAGGCGGGGCTTTGAGTCACTACTACTCCCTATATAGGTGCAATCGGTAGCAGCGGCATGGTATAGCTACAAAGCCCTTACACTCACCCTCGCTTACTGGATTGCTGACCTTAGCAATCTAAGGGTAGCGTTTGTTATTTGGCTCATCCGGGGTCTTAACGTAGCTTTTCCTATCAAGCTGGTCAGTGTCTGCCGGTCTAAGGGATCGCGGGGTTTTAACATAGTTTATGCTATTAGACTGGCCAGTGTCTGCCGCACTAGGACGTTGGGGCTTTTTATTTGCTGGAGTTGTTTTTGGATGATTGCTACCATGCGGGTCTACCCTTGACTCGATTACATTTGAGGAGTGGGGGCACGTGTGGGTCTATGCTTGAGAACTGCATTATTTGTTGAAGTACTGGCAAGGCTCAAGGGTCGTTGGAAGGAGCTGGGGGGTTCTTCTCGAGCCAAAGGGCGAAGGCATCCTTTTCGCATTCGCGGGCCTCCGCTTTTGAGATCCAAGTGGCCTCCTTGAGTGGATGCTCGCGCCACTTGGTGAGGTATTCGGGGAAACCTCTTTGTTCCCGGCGTCGGAGGAAGGCTTTTACTTTGAAGGGACCGTTGGAATGGAGCATTGGTATGTGTCGTCTCCATTGTTTGTCGGGATAGAACCTGTGCAGAAGATGAGCATGAAATGCGTTATGAACACAAACATTGTTTGACAGGTCCAGCTTGTAGGTGACTTCGTTCAGCACTTGAGTGCTTCGGTAGGGTCCATAGTAACGGTGATTGAATTTGGGGGTCATGTTTTTGGGAAGTGACATATTCTTAGAGCTCACTAGGACCATGTCTCCTTTGGCGAATAGTACAGCCTTTCTCTTTTTGTTTGCTTGCTCTGTCATGGTGATCTTGCTTTGCTCTAGACTTTGTTTAGCTGCTGCATTGCGGTCTCTCCATTTCTTCAAGAATTCTTCTGCATCTTGATCTTCCGCTTTGGTCGCTCCGGATGCTAAGGCCAATGGTGTTATGACTTCTTTTCCTGTTGCTAACTCGAAGGGGGTGTACCCGGTTGTCGAGTGTATGGAGCTATTATAGTGGAATTCCAAAACATCAAGGTACAATGCCCAATCTTTCTGGTCCACTCAGGCATAGCTTCGGAGATAATCTTCGATGCCTTGGTTGACTCGTTCTGTTTGTCCATCTGTCTCTGGGTGGAAGGATGATGAGAATCTCAATTGTGTTTCCAGAGTCTTGAAAAGTTCCTTTCACATGTCGCTCATGAATCTTCCATCTCTATCTGATACAATAGCTAGCGGTAAGCCATGAAGTTTGAATACATGTGTGAAGAAAAGGCGTGCTACCTCCTTGGCGTTCAGTGGTGGTTTGGCTGGGATGAAGTGAGCTTGTTTGGAAAAATAGTCCACCACTACAAAGATGATTGTGTATCCATGGGACTCAAGTAGTTCCACAATGAAGTCCATGCTGATGACGTCCCAAGGGTGGCTGGGTACTGGTAATGGCTGTAGTAGACCTGCTGGTCTTGATCGTGGTGCTTTGACCATTTGGCAAGTGGGGCAAGTTTTGATGTAGTCTATTACTTCTTCCTTCATGTTTGGCCAGAAGAACTGCTTCTTGAGGGCCTCCAAGGTTTTGCTTTGCCCTTTGTGGCCTCCAATCTTGCCATCATGTATCTCATGCAGTATGAGTTTCTTCAATTTCACATTGTTGGGGATATACAATCTCTTGCCTAGAAAGAGGATACCTTCCTCTAAGGTATACATTCCATGTGGGGTCTTCTCTGCTTCCACATCTTTGATTATTTTGTGCATTTCTTGGTCTTGCTCTAGGGCCTCTTTGACGAGTTATATGAAGTTGATGCTGACCACACTAACAGCTTTTAGGTCAGCTTTCCGGCTCAATGCATCTGCTATCTTGTTACTGGAGCCGGGTTTGTGTTTAATCTCCAGGTCGAATTCGGCTAGGAAGTCTAGCCAGCAGGCTTGCTTTGTCGATAACTTGGGCTGAGATTGGAAGTATTTGAGGGAGATGTCGGTGAAGACGACTGTATGCTTGTCTTGAACATAATGCTTCCATTTTCTAAGGCAGTGTATGAGTGCCAACATTTCCTTCTCATGCGTGCTCCACCTTGTCTCAGCACCGATGAACTTCTTTGACTCATAAGCAATGGGGTGACCCTCCTATACCAGGACACCTCCTATGCCGTAATCGGATGCATCTGTGGAAATTTCAAAGGGTTTGGTAAAGTTTGGCACCTTTAGGATCGGCGTTTGGCTCATGCACTTCTTCATCTGCTCAAAGGCTTCCTGTTGTGCATTCCCCTATGTAAAAGGGTGATCTTTCTTGGTGAGGTGGGAGAGGGGGGCAGTGATGAGGTTGTAATCTTTTATAAATATTCGGCAAAACACTGTGAAGTCGAGGAACTCCGCACTTCTCTTACATTCTTAAGTACGGGCCATCTTTGGACGGCTTCCACCTTCTTAGGATCCACTTTGATTCCATCTGCTCCTACAATAAAGCCTAAGAACTCCAACTCTTTCATTGCAAACTCACATTTTTTCGACTTGGCATATAACTGGTACTACCGCAGTTTCTCAAAAACTCGGCGTAGGTGTTGCTTATGTTCTTCTAATGTTTTGCTATAGACTAGGAGGTCATCTATGTAGATAATGACAAAGATATCTATCTCCGGTCTAAAGACTCCATCCATGAGGCCACAAAATGTGCCTGGCCCATTGCTTAGGCCGAATCCTAGTACTAGCCACTCAAAACTACCATATCGGGTGCGGAATGCTGTTTTGGGGATATCTTCTTTTGCTATGCAGATTTGATGGTATCCGGATCTAAGGTCAATTCAGCTAAAGTACTTGGCCCCGTATAACCTATCTAAGAGATCCTCCACTAGGGGCATGGGGTATTTGTTTTTTACGGTGATTTTGTTAAGGGCCCTATAATCTACACAGAGTCTGAGTCCCCCATCCTTCTTCTTTACAAATAGCACTGGGGCACCAAAGGGGGATTTGCTAGGGTGGATGAATCCTTGTTCTTCTAGTTCATGCAGTTGCTTCTTCAGTTCCATTAGTTCAGTGTGATTCATGCGATAGAGAGCTCGAGCTGGTGGGGCAGACCCTGGGATTAGCTCAATTTTGTGATCTACATCTCGCTTGGGTGGTAGACCCTTGGGCAGCTCGGCTGGCATCACATCTTTGAACTCTTCCAGTATTTCTGCCACCTCTGTTTTCTTGTTCTGTTGTCTGGGTTTCTTGCCACTTTCTTATTCTTCAATCGGTCGGATCATGCATAGATAGACCATATCTCCTTGTTTGACTGATTTTTCAACTTGCTTGGCACTGTAAGTCATGATACGTGGCCTGATAATGGTCCCCTGGACCGGTACACTTTGGGTCTGGCCCTTTGGTTGGGTTGTAGTCTATTTCATTGTTTCGCATGCTACTCCTGGCTTATTCTCCTTCATTTGCATTTTGATTGGGGTCCTGCCAGGCAGTTGCATTCTTTCACATGGTACTCTGATGCCTTCTCCTTGCATATCTAACATCATTTCATTTACACCTTTACCAAACATTGCAATGACATACTTGTCATAGAATTCCAATCCCAGTATCACTTCGAAATCATCCATGGGGATTACTAAGAAGTTGAGTTTCGTCTCCACTTGTCGGCTGCTACTTGGACTGCAAAGACTTGTTTCACCTCCTTGGCTTCTCCTTGTGCGAATGTCACTGTTAATCCTTCTAGGGCTTTCGACAGTTTTAGTCCATGTTTTGCTGCACACCGTGGTGTCATGAAGTTGTGTGTTGCTCTTGTGTCCACCATGATAGGTTGGTTACCCTCGCCCACTTGGCCTTTGATGTATAGATGATGGACTGCTGCTACTATGGTTGCCATGCATTGGGGTTGAGAACTAACAGACCCTACCCTTGGGTGGTCCATGCTTTCTTCACTCCCATTGGGGATTTCCTGGATTCGCGATGGTTGCAGTTCTTCTCCTCCATATGCACTAGTTGCATTCACCCTTGATCCACTTGACGAAGCTGTATCTTCTATTGGGCATCTGTTTTGGTAGCGTGGACCCCTGCATTTGAAGCATCTGATTACGACGGATGGGCCTGGGGGTCTCCACCATGACGTGTTTGATCCTGCTGGCCCATATGATGTACTAGGGGTTGGCCTGTAGTGATTGTTTCCCCATCTCCCTGCTGCTCCTCTTGGTACTAAGGCAGTTTGTGATACGGCCGTGGTGGTAGTGTTGTTTTGGCTCCTTGTATCTGTGAATGCCCCTCTAGGAGCATTGGGCCTCTGGTTCCATGAGTTGTTGTTGTTGAAGGTGTTGTTGAACCTGTTTTGATGCCCTTGTGCTGTTCTTCTGCCTTCTAGGTCCACCAGTCGTTCGGCCATTCTCATGGCTTCTGCTAAGCTTGTTGGCTCCTGTCTCTCCACATCTCTTCTTGCCCATTCTTGCATCCCAAACAAAAATCCATGTAGCTTAGTATCTGTATCCATGTTTGGTAGTTGCAGCATGATCTGCCTATATTTGCTGACATATTCTTTCATCTTTCCCTGTGTTTGCTTGAGGTTCCTCCATTCATCTCTCACTTTGAATTTCTCCAGCTTTGGAATAAAGTAGTCCTTCAGTTCTTCCTGGAGTTCTTTCCACGAATAGATTGTGTGGCCCTGCTCTTGTTCTAGCAAGTACCAACGAGCAGCGTCCTCCTCCAAGTAAATGGCTGCCACCTCCGCCTTCCTGTCTTCAGTAATTCGTGAATACTTTAAGTACCCGTCCACCTCTGCGATCCACTTCTTCAGAACCAAACCATCCCTCTCTCCCTTGTACTTGGCGGGTTGGGGCATCTTGAATTTTCCATAATCATCTTCTAAACTACTGCTATCTCCCTCTTCTTTGTGATGGTGCTTCTTCTCCTTCTTCTTGTCTTTCTTTTTGCTTCCTAATTCTACTACTTTCTCCTTCTCCTTCCTTGTATCTTGCGCCCTCCTAGATGTCTCCTCTCTACCCGTTCTATCCATCTCCTCTTGGATTCGGTGTCTTTTCTCCTCTTCTTGTTGTTGAATCACCCATTCTCTATAGTCCTGCTCTACTTCTAGTTTTTTCCTCCTTTCTTCCTCCTCTTCTTTCATCTGCATGTTCCTCCATATTGATTCTAGCATGCATGACATACCATCTAACTGTCTTTCTAGTCTGGCCACTTTCTCCTCCTGGGCCACTCTCCATTCTTGTCCCCTACTCTTCTTCCTCTCCTCCAATGTTGGGAGGGTGACGTTCTCCCTTTCGTCCTCCATGTGGTTGGTGGTGGTGTCGACGCGGGGAAGCCGCATTTCACCGGTGGTGGTGTGGGTCGTGCCGCGGGGAAGCCGCGTCACTTCTTCAGATGGTGGGATGTCGTGGTTGGGGCGTCACGCCGGGGCAACGCATCGGGGAGGGGGGGGCGTCGCGACATGGGTCGACGCGACGTGGGGCGACACGATGCGGGGCATCACGCTGTGGGTCGTTACAACTTCGATCTCTTCGGGGCACTGGAACCTTTCTCCCGCTTCCGTGAGCACTCCTTCACTCCGAGCAAGAGTTGCTATGATACCAAGTGTGATAAACCTGCACTCGTTACGCACTCAACATGGCACAGAAAGGTAACACGATATGAGCTCAAGGTATACTCTTGTATTATTCAATCCAAAAAACGGGACAACATAGACACATCCCAGGACTACACTCTCGTGGTGCCGCACATAAGAGGGTTCACCACTGGGCATAGGGAATCACACGTAGAGTGGAAACAAGGCAGGGCTTTGACCCCCCCCCCCCCCCCCCCCCCGCGCGAAATCTAGAAAAGTCCTGGACGTTGAGCGGCACGCTTAGAGAGAGAGAGAGAGAGAACCTTCCAAGAAGGTTCTTCTCTTCCCCTTAGAGGGTGACCGCACATGTTACTCTTCTCCCCTTTTCTCGCGAGTTAAACCTCCCCATCACAATAGAGGATAGTCACCCCGGCACGCTATCTCTTCGACAAGAGAGAGAGAAAGAGAGATTTATAAGTTGAAAGTATGGTCCCTAAAGGGAGGGAGACATGCACCAACAGTAAATCCTGTACCCAACAATGGAGCTACCGGCTAGGGCGTTATTGCTAATACAAATACATTGAGTATGGATAATTCATATTTGAATATCCAGGTACTAGTTGCCATCTCTGCTATTCATTGAGACAGATTATATCGCTTTGGTATGCGTATGAGTTCATTTTAACAAGTATCCTGATTTTTTTTTTCAATAGTTAATAAACTCATAGGAGATTATAGGATAATTCTTTCCACAACCATAAATGACCTTGCATAGATTTATGCATATGGTGCATTGAGGCTCGCACAAACCCTTGTACCCAAATACAATTATTGCATCCCAGTGCTATGTGACAAAATCATACATAGCATGAAGAGCATATATGGTTACCTTCAGGATTATGCACATAGATGGTACATGCATGGAAAGGATTATATGAAAATATACATTGATGGTACACGAATTGATCTTGCATTAAAGCCTTGTATTCATCCTGTGAAGGTTTTGCATAAAATAATGGTGAAGGAGTTTACCTTGTGCTACCAAACCATGAGTTGATTACAACTCGCACAATAATTCAGGGATTATTTTACATTGAAAGATAGTATTGCATCGTCACAAATTTTTCTTGCATTCTTTGTCTTAGGGGAAAGGAAGATAAAGTCAAGTTAAAATTTTGCATAGTATCGCTCTTTGATCCCAAGGGGGAGAGCGAATATGTGATGGAAATGTTATCACAACTATTTTCACAATGTTTGGAAAAGAATACCATTGTTTTTGTTGGTTGATCGAACAACACCCTAAATGTTTTTGCATTCAACTGATTGTTAGATTATGGTTTGGATGATTATTCCAAGTACTTGTGATTGATGGCAAATTCATGGCAGAGGTCTGTGATGATAAGTTGCCATGGGGATAAATGAATGTTTTCTTGGAAGATGATATTAGGTTGATTGCCTTAATTGTGCTTGATTATTAATTGGATTAATTAAGAAAATGATATTTTGTGCGGGTGGATCATCTCCAAGTTCACATTGCGCTTCAACCTGAGTTTTTATGTATGCGCAGGAGACAAAGATTAACTTGAAGATAAGTTAAGGAACTTGTCTGAACTTGTTTGTCAAAAAGACTACTTACTCTTATTCGTGTCTGTGACATAAATTACGTGAATGAACCGTGTTTCCTAAAAGGTTTAATTAAGAAAGTTGATTTTAAATGTCACACATAAATGTGATAGGACCTAATTAAATAACTAAAGAATGCCTACTGAGGGAAGCGGGTGGGCGGAACCCCTGACAGGTCTGTCCTACGACAAGGTGGTCCTAGAGAACTGGGAGGCTTCTCAGAAGGTTTTACCGTCTTTCGATCCTTAGGAATTGTTACGTTAAAATCCCAATTCATGCCATTTTAGGGGATCAGAATGGGACTATGCTCTACGGGTAGAGAGGTTAAGCGGCGCATCCCTCTCGTTTCCCATTCTCTTTGAACCAAGTACGACATGGGTCTGCTTTGGCTTGGGTATCCCTGCGTAAAGTAGGATGTCCAGGACCTGCTGATGCTAGAATATTACCAGGAGACCTTGACCACTAGAAAGCCAAGTTTCAAGTCGATCCTAGCGTTTTCAACCGTGAACGTTTTATTGTGAGGCAGACTCAAGAAACCTTAGGTGACAAACCTCATAACATTCCATGGCAGTGCCGGGCGATGTCACTTAGATTCATCTCTCGATGGACCGCTAAAAACATGCCTGGATAGCCGATAGGCAAGCACGTTACAAAACTCTTAGAGAGTTAGTTTTAAAATATAGGTCAAGTCAAAAAACCTACAAAATACATTTTAATTGATAATGTTGATGGTTTTTGTGTCAGCTTAAAAAATGCTTTATGTGAATATTGCTTTGAGCTCTATTTGGAGCTGATAGGAGCTCATTATGTGTATGTGCCTGCATTTGGATTTGAAGTTGGGATATTCAAACCTAGTATGTGGAGTCACACACACACACACACACACACACACACACACACACACACACACACACACACACACACACACACATCTTAGAAAGGAGATATTAGAAGTAGGTAGCTGAGTTGATAAGGACTAATATGTTATGTTGCCAAGGTCTCTCTTGTAGGCGATGAGATGACCTTAAACCCTAGGTCCTTAATGTCTCTTGGAACAAATTAAGATTGAAGGAGACCCCCACTTAAAAGCTTGCATGATGGTCACTCATGGTATTTCATGAAGGACTACCCTAAGCAAAAAGGTTGTTACATGAGAACTATCCTTGTAGCTGAAAAATTTAGCGCATGATTAGAAGCCTATGGTTTTGTAGGTCTAGGTGAAGTTCCTTGGTCTCTTTTAGGGAGTGTTTCTTAGCTCTTAACTAGACAACTCCTTAGGTTGATGTGGCCAAGATTCTCGTGCAAGATTGAAGTTGGACAACGTTACTATTGGGAATATTCAATCTATGGCTCATAGGTGAGAATCTTGTGATGGAGTCAAAGTCTCAAAACTTGTGTTCGAGTATGTGAGAAGCACGCGAGGAATGGGTGTACCTTAAAGCACACCTCACATTACTTCTATTCATTCAACAATACTATCATGTTGGCTTGTATATAACATGGGGGAAGGTGCACGAAAATTTAAGTATTCTACATTTAATTGGTTGTTCTTAATTACTTATTTTGATGTGCATGCTATGGGATTAAGTACTCATGATAACCTTCACCCATATTAATATATGAATGTTGATAGAGGTGGGTCAAGAGGAAGTTGATAGGATAATCTCTCACTTGCGAATTCAATAGTTTTTGCTTTTGGTGCACAAAATACTTTTCATTCCCATTCATTCCACCCATGCTACAATACACCATACTAGGGGCACATAACCTTTAGGCACATAGCTCATAAGCTCTTATCCTATCCCACAACCATTTTTTTGGTTTTTGGGGGGGTTTTGTGTTAGGGAGGAGGATATCAATGGTGGAGATATATCCCCCCAAACCAACCACCCATGCAGGCCTACATGCAAGGATATTCATCAAAAGTGTATCAAGCCTTAAAGGTCACCTATGAGAGGAAGTGATGGTGGGATGTAGAGTCAATGGATTTTGAGAGAGAGAGAGAGAGAGAGAGAGAGAGAGAGAGAGAGAGAGAGAGAGAGAGAGAGAGAGAGAGAGAGAGAGAGAGAGAGAGAGAGAGAGAGAGAGAGAGAGAGAGAGAGAGAGAGAGCACACAAAACACATAAGAAGGTTTAGTGGGTACTCAACCATGCTTATTCTTTATTATCTAAATTTTATATAAGTGTTCAGTGTATACATATACAAGGGGTGCTTGTTGAGCCTTTTGCCATTACGGTTTGCCCTAATAACCTCCCACTGAAAGGCCAATATGTCTTTTAGAGAGAATAACTAGTGAAGATATTATCTAATGCCCATTAGCACTTTGTAGTGTGCAACATACTTAGAAGATAAACTCTTTGGGAAAATATTTATAGTGTTGTCATTGGTTAGCTCAATCCGCTTGTCCTCAAGCACCTCCTTGATGAAGTGATATATCACCTCAATGTGCTTTGTCTGTGCATAAAAAACAAAATTTCATACCAATTGGATGGCACTTTGATTGTCACTATGCAAAGTGGGTATCTCCATTGCAATATCCAAATCTCCCACTAGATGAGTAAGCCATATAGCTTTCTTGCATGCCTCAATGGTTATAACATATTTGGCCTCAATGGTGGATAAGGCTATACATGAATACAATCGAGAGACTTCCTAGTGAATGTGAAGAAAAACCTTATTGTGGACTTCCTAGAGTCCATATCCCTTACAAAATCAGTATATGTATAGCCAAGGATAGATACTTCCTTCCAAAGAAAATGCACATAACTTTAGTGCTATTAAAGTATCTCATGATAATCTTCAATGCTTCTTATCAAGGTTTTCTATAAATGTGCTAACCACTCCCATTGCATAAGAATATCTGAATGTATAGCTACCGTAGCATACATCAAGCTACAAACTACGGATGCATAAGGTATCTTGGCTATATTAGCGTTTTACTCATTTGATTTAGGAGACAATGAAACACTGAAACCTTCCCTCTCTCTATTTTTAAACATTCAAGTACCCTCCCAATGCACTTGTTTTGAGACATGTGGTTATCTCTCATAATTTGCATGCTAAGAATTTGATTTGCATTTTTGAAGTCCTTGTCAAAGATTTCATGCAACCTTTTCTTCAATGCATCCACATCCAATAGTGACTTCCAAACAATAAGCATGTCATCCAATGAGGGATCAATATCATAAGGCTACCATCCATAGCCTTTTGTGTGTTAAGACATTAATCAGTCTCACTCTTATAGCATTGAGACCTCATGAAAGCATCAAACTTACCAATTGTTTCTTACTTTGCATAATAAATCCTTCTTGTTGTACCCTATGAAGAGTTGTCACCTTGACTAGTGGTGAAAAGATGTGATAAAAATCTAACTCCTTCGCTCGTATAGAGCCCTTGGCTACCAATATTGCCTTTTTCTTAAGCAACGCATTTGGTGAATATATTTTTAGGTGTTATAAAACCATGTTTCATAGCAACACATGCTTTCCTTTAGGCATTGGAATCAACTTCCAAGTTGCATTCTTAAGCAAAGAGTCTATATTAGATTGTGATACGAGAAAATCACAAAAAATATTTGTCTAACATTTTGTTGATTTTTTGTACATTTGGAGCTTTGAAATAAAGAAGAGGGTGGGAACAACCTCTTGGGAAATCCAAGACATCACTGGATGAAAATATTTCATGGACCGGTTTACCAAGGGGGGGTGAAGAGTAAAGATCAATGGAGGAAGGTGAAGGAAAAATGTATAATGTGAAAAGGAAAGATATGAAATGGATTTGGAGCCATCCAAAGGGCATGTGAGGCTCATAATGTCATGACTTTGGAGCCTTATGACAATTCAACCAAATGGGACCCTTCTTGAAAGCATTAGTGGAAGAAAAATCAGGCATATGATTTTGTAAGATTTTTTAAAAATACTTCCACTCCGATCCAAAAAAACTTTTCAACATAAAAGTTGTAGCCCATGAGCTAAAGTTTTGGCTGGTATTTTTTTATAATTTTTTGGAGCTACGAGTCGGGAGATATGGCCAAAATGGTGGATGCCAACTTTTTCCAACTGCAGTGGAGACCACCTCCCAATTTAATACACATCCATACTTTCTTCCCCACACTTAACACTTCCATAAAACATCATTCATTAGACCCCAACCCTTTCCCCTCTCTTATCCTCTCTCTCAAGCTAATAAACCATTAGAATTTCCCTCCTAAATCACCCTCAAATCATCCTTAGTTGTAGTAGTAATGTATGAACTCTCATTACTCTCTCTCTATTATTACTAGATATGATCTTATTTTATGAAGATTCTCTATATTTTTTTATAGGAGAGCTCTTGGACTCAAGCTATGGGGGGGAGAATGGAGACAACTCACCTATGATGGAGCTTGATTAAGTAAAAATTGATCAACAAAACATCTAGATGGAGCTTCCATATTGGTGGAACCGCCTTAATGCAGCTTTGGTGGTGTTAATTCCTATTACATCTTAACCTCCTCGCTAAACACCCTCAAGGCCTATATAAAGAGGCCTTCTCCTTTGTAATTTGTAAGAAGAGAGAGAGCAAAGAGGCCTCCTTCAGCCCTATTGAGCCTTCCCCATTCACCTTCATGAGCTTATGGAATTCCTTCTCTTACTATAGCTTATGTGTGCTCTACAATGTAATAAGCCCAGGATATTGGTGTCCATATTGTGTATATTGGTTATGTCCTGAGGTTTCTTCATCTCTTAAGTTTATTGATTCATCTATTTTTTCGTAGTTCTCTCATTCTCACTCACTCACTCTCTCTTCCTCTCTTAGTTTTCATCTCTTCTCCCTTACAATCTCCTCTCCCTCTTGCATAGCGTCCTAGTCCGCTCTTCCATGACTAGGTGGTGCCCTTATCTCATTCACTTTGTGGCAGAAGGGAGTTTGGCATAGTATAGAGGCTGCCATACTGAATTTCCTTCGTCATACATTGGTGCCCCCACTGAGGACATTCTCATCCATGCGGGACGATACAACACATGGTGGTGCATCCTCTACAACAAGTACTCCAAGTGGCTCTTCTCCAACACCTTCACCAACTCTTTTTGAAGCTGATCGAAGTCCACGACTCCCACAATGGTCTCCCAAGGAAGCCCAAGAAAGAAAGTATGCCTATCGGATGACGGTATGTTGCCATCAATTGCTAGGTTCTCATAATTGTGGTGAGTGTTTTGCAAACAAAGTGAAAGCCCTTTCGAGAGGTCCTCGTCTCCAAATCATCAAATCCCTCTCTCTCTCTGGCCTAATCCACATCAAAGGAGGACAACTATGCATGAACGGTGTGGAGTTTTGTAGAAGTGCAAAGTATGAAGACTACCTTCAACTGTTGTTAGCTCGAAGGTTGGGTGTGGTTGAAAAGGTGGCCATCACACCTTATGAAATATATGTCGCCGAGGATGGACACACCAAGGCAAGAACAATCATTGGTGAGCAAATTCTCCGTATAGCAAAGTTGGTGGGATCCCAAAAGAAACATTCTGGGAAAAATCCTTCATAATTCAAGAAAGTGCATTTCCTCTACTCCCTTAAGTAGTTTCTACTCATGAATAATAATAATGGCCCGAATTTCTACACCTTCCACTCTGTACAAAACATCCAAGTTAATGTATGCATCAGTAGGAAGATTTTCTTCCAGCAGCGTCTTGTCATGTACTTTGGGGCTGAAAGATTAAGGGAGATTCTTGTATCACCAGAACCTATAATCTTTCCAATGCTAGACTACAATGCATCCTTCAACGTACATGTCTTTATCCTATTATAATAGTTTCTCGTGAATCACAACGAGTTGTATGGACCTATCCGTCCACTTGCTATGCAAACTGTGCATATTGTAGCTAGCACAAAGCTTAGATTCCAAGGCATTATTAGAAGCATATTGGGGCCTAGACGTCTTGCTGAAATCAATGCATCTGTAAACCCATTCATCCTTCCCCTCATAAAATACAACTTAAGTCTAGACGTGTTCATCTTTGTACTCTACTAAGGCAACATGGCATTTCCAAGCTTCTTTGGGCGCAATGGAGAAAATGCATTGGATTTTTTGGACAACCTTGAGATGGCCTTCCTTGTCTCTGGGAGGGATGATGAAGCATTAAAGTTGAGGGCTTTTCCTTTGGTGCTCAAGGAAGAAGCTAGAATGTGGTTCCAAACTCTAAATCCGGCCCAAAGAGCTGAATGGGAAGGATTGAAGGCAGCTTTCTTGCAGAGATTTCAACAAACTAACTCAGCTGAAGAGTTATGGCAACGGCTTTTGGCCCTCCATCAAAGTGATCCTTATGGTTATGCAACTTATGAGGAAGGGTTTTTGAAGCTTTGGGGGCAGTGGTCAGACTCACTGAACCCTGGAGAGAGAGCTCCAAACTGCCTTCAAAAGGATCGATTTATTTCAGGTTTGTATCCCTTGCTCAGGGAGAAGGTAAAGGTGAAATTTTCAAACACTTTTGAAGATGCTTTGAGAATCACTAGGGAAAAGAATCGAAAGATTCTGTACTAAGCCCAAGCTAGCCAAGCAGGTTTGGGAAACAACATCACAACTATGGAGGCCTCTCAAGTTTCCCCAAATGTATCTAATGCACCAGGCCTTGTTAGAGGTCAAGAAGACATAATCCAACAAATAAAAAATCTTACTAATCAACTAGAGGGTTTGAGAGTGAATCTTGTGCAAGGTGCAAGAAGACCTATCGAGGGGAATGGTGGGAATCGACCACAAATGCGGCGACAAGCAAGGGAGATGTTGTGTTACAATTGTGGAGAAAATGGACATGGCATGTACAATTGTCCTCACCCTAGAAGATATGATCACCCTGCCAGAGGTCCTCGACAACAAGTAAGCCCTCCTCGTGCTAGGACTCAAGAGCAAGAGCAATCACGACCTGCAATTTTACAACCACCTTATGTTCAAGCTGAAACCCCTGTTGTTCAACCAAATGTTAATGTCATAAAAATAGAGGAGGTGGTCAGGGATAGAAGGCTCCAAGAAGAAATAGCAAGAGGTAAGATGAAGGTAGATGTAGTAGAGACCATGCTTATCAAGCGGGTACGTGTCCAGACTGAGGCAAGCAAGGAAGCAACCAATGAGGCAAGTACATCACGGGCACTTGGAGATGAAGGGAAGAAGAGAAAGACTCGAACTAAGTCTAAAATTGATATCTCTGACTTCCCTTTGGGTTCTTGGACACAACCTTATGATCTGGTAGTAGACGTGAGCTCTCAAGGGCCAAAAATTACTTGGCCACAACAACTTCATGCATCTCCAAAGCTACGACGACAATGGTCAAAAATGGTAAGCACAAGGGCAAGGCAAGGTAAAATGGTTAGTGCAATCAAGGCATATGGACTCAAAGATATAGTGCCTATAGTGGAGGCTTAAATTAAAGGTCAACGGATTTGAAAAACATACATCGATAGTGGAGCAGAGGTTTGTGTCATGACAGAAAAACTTATGCATCAATTAGGTTTAGAAGTAATGGAATCCTCAACCTTCAGGGCAAAGATGGCCAACAATGATGCGGTCACATGTGTGGGTGTAGTGAAAGCTTTGAGAGTTTCCGTTTTTGGAATCACTGCAGCAGTGGATGTTTATGTGATGCTAGTAAAGGGGGAAGGATATCCCCTCATCCTAGGGAGACCTTAGCTTATGGGCATCGGAGCTAGGCAAGATTGGGCAACATGAGATCTGGAGTTGAGGCCACGTAAGGTGGGTGGCCACGATCAAAAGGTGGTTTACAACTTGAAGAGTGGGCGTCAAGAGAACCTTGAACTAGAAACGTCTGCCGATGAGTGGAGCTCAAGTGGATGTTCCTCATCAGTAGAAGAGGAAGAGAGTTCAAGTGGAGAGAGTGATAGCACTCTCGAAGTTATGGGCGTCACCTTAAAAGAACCTACCTTATCAGAAGACAACCCAAGAATCCAAGGAGAAGATGTGTGGGATGCTAGCTTAGAGAAGATGATATCCAAGGATATAAAGGATGAAGAAAGGGAGAGTTATGTGAATGTTCTCAAGAAGCATGCATCATTGTTTATTTCTAATTATACTCACATTACAGGTGTCACTGCAGTGAAGCATCACATCCAACTCAAAGAAGGAAGCAAACCTATAGTACAAAGATTGAGAAGACTGGGAGTTGTGCAACAGGATGCACTGTTGATGGAGGTGAAGAGACTCTTGAATGCAGGATTCATATACCCAGTGGAAGATTCAGAATGGGTCTCCCCAGTAGTAGTGAGGCCAAAGAAAAATGGTAAGTGGCGAGTATGCATAGATTACAAGCCACTAAATGCTGCAACAAAGAGGGACCACTTCCCTCTCCCATTTCAGGATGAAATCTTGAATGAAGTAGCGGGACATGAGCGGTATACGGTGTGTGATGGCTACTTTGGCTACTTCCAGATTCGCATTGCAGAGGAGGATCAAAAGAAGACCACTTTCATCACACCATGGGGCTGTTTTGCCTTTCGGGTCATGCCCTTTGGTCTCACAAATGCCCCAGCAACCTTTCAACGATTCATGAATATGGTTTTCCAACCTACTTTGGTAAGTCCATAAGGTTTTTCATAGATGACTTTTGTATTTACAGCTCAAGGAACATACATCTACGCAAGGTTGATGATGGATTTTACTCGCTTAGCTAGGTTGGGTGGACAACTAAATAAGGATAAATGCCACATTGGGGAAAGCAAGGTTACACTACTAGGGCATGGAGTGTCAATTGAAGGAATTGAGGTAGATCCAAATAAGGTAGAAACATTGCTAGCACTATCTTCCCCAACCTCCATCAAACAATTGGTCTCCTTCTTACAAAAGCTAAGATATTTGGGTAGATTTATACACTTACTCTCTCAGGCCATATACCCCCTGCAGCAACTGACACGCCAAGAAACACTTGTATGGAGTGAACAGAGTGAAGGACATTTTAAGGAGATAAAGAAAATGTTGGGGTCACTTCCTATAATCCTCCAGCCTTGTTGGGAAGAAACATTCTTTGTAAACCCTAGTGTGGGAGAAGAGGCCATTGGTGCTGCTCTCCTACAAAAAGATCCAAAAACATCCTTCATGAGGCCTGTGTATTTTGCCAGCTGCCTCATGAAAGCCTCAGAGAAGGCTTACACCTCCATGGAACAACTAGTGTTGGCCCTCATGTTTGCAGTAACCAAATTTCGGCCATATTTACTTCCAAAGAGGTTTGTGATCATCACTGTGGAGGATATGTTTCCCTATGCACTACAACATATGGAAATCTCTGACAAAATAGCAAAGTGGGTGGTCCGACTTCAAGAGTTTGACTATACAGTGCAGGTTGAAAAAACAACTCGGGCATGCTTGGCTGATATTTTGACAAATAGGTGCTATGAGAAAAAACTCGTGGTGAAAAGAAAGAACCTTCCACCACCCCCATCCATAAAAACTCTTGTAGATGCTTATAGCCTCTACTTTGATGGTGCATACAAGAGAACTAAGGATAAGGCAGCCGCAGGCATTGTTGTTTTCTCTCCTTTAGGAGAGAAAATCTATTGTGAAGGAATCATCTTGGAAGGTGTCCACTCTAACAATGAGGCAGAATATCAAGCTTTAATTCATGGTCTTTGTTGGTGTCTTAGTAATTCAATCGAGAGATTGAATGCTTTTGGAGACTCCATGCTATTGGTAAGGCAAATGCAAGGTACATGGGCATGCAAAAATACAAACCTCTCTAGTAAAATGAGAGAGGCCAAATCTCTTATGAGAAGATTTAGGGAGGCACAAGTACATCATGTGCCAAGAGACCAGAACAAAGATGCCGACCATTTAGCATCATCAAAGCTGAATGAGTCAATGGTGGGAGCAGTGGCTATCAAACCCCCACTTCGACAAGGCAAGGAAGACTTAGAAGATATTCTACATCTCTTAGAACAAGGAGAAGCTCCCAAACACCTGACTAAGGGAGAAAGACAGTGGCTAGCTCGGAAGGCTACAAGATATCGCATAGTAAATGACAGTTTGTATTGTCTTGGTAAGGATGGTGTGCTTAGGAAAGTGCCGTCAAAATGGGAAATTGAAGAAATCTTAAAAGCTTGCCATGATGATGTGTGTGGAGGCCACTTTGCACACGACATCACAAGTAGAAAGGTTCTACAAGCCGGCTTTACTTGGCCCAGTCTACACCGAGATGTCAAATATTGGTGTCAAACATGTGAAGAATGTCAGAAATCAGGACCACGACGGCTCATAGCAGAACCCCAAACCCCAATCAAGGTCTATGGACCCTTTGAGAAGTGGGGAATTGATGCCATAGGGCCTCTACCACGCACTCCATCAGGAAAAGAGTATATGATAGTCAGGGGGGTAGATTACATGACTAGATGGGCCGAGGCTATGCCAACTAGAAGAATCACTGCTAAGGAAGTGAGTAAATTCATCTTTGACCACATTTGTTGTAGGTTTGGTACCCCTCTTGAAATACTATCAGATAGAGGACCAGGGTTTAGAGCTAATGTGGTGGGTGAACTCATGCAAAAGCTAAATATTCAACGACGACACTCTACCCCTTACTACCCTCAATGCAATGGATTGGTCGAAAAGGTAAATGGAATGATTTGTAAAATCATCAGCAAACGGGTACATTCAAGGCCCCGGGATTGGGACAAGCACCTTAGTGGAGCTCTATGGGCTTACAGAACCTCCTTCAAAACCATGTTAGGGTTCACACCTTTTCATCTAGTTTATGGACAAGAGGCTCTTTTGCCTATTGAGGTAAAATTAGCTAGCCTTCGAGTATTAGGTGGCACAATAGGCTCTCAAAAGGAGAGGTTACATCAAAGATTACTGGACCTAGAGAGGCTACAATTGGATCGTGAAGAAGCCATCAACCACTACTCCCCGGAAGCTGAGAAGCGTAGAGAAAATTTCAATAAGAAGCTAACAGATAAAAACATCAAGGAGGGATCTTTAGTGCTTCGATATGACAATCGCTTTGATAAAAGAAAGGATGGCAAGTTTCTCTACCGGTGGGAGAGACTGTTTTGGGTTACAAAAAAATTCAACAATGGCTCCTACAAACTTCAAGACATTGAGGGAAAAGTTCACAAGACCAGTGTAAATGGATGGCGCTTAAAACCCTATCACATCAGGGTGGGGTTAGCTCAAGATACCAAAGAGTGTCTAGAGGCATAAATACCGCTAGCCAGATTGGGGGGGGCTATATGATCCGAGAAAATCACAAAAAATATTTGTCTAACATTTTGTTAATTTTTTGTACATTTGGAGCTTTGAAATAAAGAAGAGGGTGGGAACAACCTCTTGGGAAATCCAAGACATCACTGGATGAAAATATTTCATGGACCGGTTTACCAAGGGGGGGTGAAGAGTAAAGATCAATGGAGGAAGGTGAAGGAAAAATGTATAATGTAAAAAGGAAAGATATGAAATGGATTTGGAGCCATCCAAAGGGCATGTGAGGCTCATAATGTCATGACTTTGGAGCCTTATGACAATTCAACCAAATGGGACCCTTCTTGAAAGCATTAGTGGAAGAAAAATCAGGCATATGATTTTGTAAGATTTTTTAAAAATACTTCCACTTTGATCCAAAAAAACTTTTCAACATGAAAGTTGTAGCGCATGAGCTGAAGTTTTGGCTGGTATGTTTTAATAATTTTTTGGAGCTACGAGTCGGGAGATATGGCCAAAATGGTGGATGCCAACTTTTTCCAACTGCAGTGGAGACCACCTCCCAATTTAATACACATCCATACTTTCTTCCCCACACTTAACACTTCCATAAAACATCATTCATTAGACCCCAACCCTTTTACCTCTCTTATCCTCTCTCTCAAGCTAATAAACCATTAGAATTCCCCTCCTAAATCACCCTCAAATCATCCTTAGTTGTAGTAGTAATGTATGAACTCTCATTACTCTCTCTCTATTATTGTTAGATATGATCTTATTTTATGAAGATTCTTTATATTTTTTTATAGGAGAGCTCTTGGACTCAAGCTATGGGGGGGAGAATGGAGACAACTCACCTATGATGGAGCTTGATTAAGTAAAAATTGATCAACAAAACATCTAGATGGAGCTTCCATATTGGTGGAACCACCTTAATGCAGCTTTGGTGGTGTTAATTCCTATTACATCTTAACCTCCTCCCTAAACACCCTCAAGGCCTATATAAAGAGGCCTTCTCCTTTGTAATTTATAAGAAGAGAGAGAGCAAAGAGGCCTCCTTCAGCCCTATTGAGCCTTCCCCATTCACCTTCATGAGCTTATGGAATTCCTTCTCTTACTATAGCTTATGTGTGCTCTACAATGTAATAAGCCCAGGATATTGGTGTCCATATTGTGTATATTGGTTATGTCCTGAGGTTTCTCCATCTCTTAAGTTTATTGATTCATCTATTTTTTCGTAGTTCTCTCATTCTCACTCACTCACTCTCTCTTCCTCTCTTAGTTTTCATCTCTTCTCCCTTACAATCTCCTCTCCCTCTTGCATAGCGTCCTAGTCCGCTCTTCCATGACTAGGTGGTGCCCTTATCTCATTCACTTTGTGGCAGAAGGGAGTTTGGCATAGTATAGAGGCTGCCATACCGAATTTCCTTCGTCAATTGCATAGCCTTTTTCCATGCAATAACTAGCCATGACATAATGAAGAGACAAAGTGTATCTCTATGGTGATCTAGAGATGCTTGTAGATTGTCTTAATATATGCTCAACATCAATGTTTTTCTTGCCTTTGTCCTTAGTTTCACTTAAAGAAATCCTTTTTAATGTGATTCTTCTTATGGCGAAAAAACATTCCACATATTTCAAGTGAGACTTCTTCTAGAGAGTCTTCTTTCATGGGACTTTCCCCTTCCATTTAACCTCCATCTCACTATAAGTGCACTAGATCTCTTAGTAATTGCATTATTATTTCTATTGATTGAACTTCTCTCAACATTTGGGCTTGTCAAACCCCTAGTAGGTGCTAAATTGTTGATTGTAATCCTAAAAGTATTCTTAGTTTTAGGAAATGTCACAAGCTCTTGAGGAAATTGAACCATGAACGAATAGCCAAAGTGCACAAATTAAATTTGGGTATAAAATAAATATAAAGAGATAAATGGAAGAGAAAGCACGATACCGATTGGGTACAATTTCTTCTCATGCATTGAGAGGGTTGTTCTCAATGCATGTATTTATTGAAAAATAGGATGATGCATGCACAATTTTTCCTCCTTTCCATAAATGAGTCCTCTTTTCCTCATATCTAAAGTTCCAAATAAAATATTTGGGCTTAACTAAACATGCCCAACCTTAGGACAAGAAAATAGAAGCATACAAAATATAAAATGTCTTGTGCATTATTTGTTCTCCATGTAGTTCTCCATTGATAAAATATAAAAACCATAATCTCTCACAATTTTCCAATACATGTTCACTGATTGAGCTTCTAATCCTCGTGCAAGGGGAAATTGAAATAGGCTCTTTTTTATCCATATAATTAAATCACTTATTTAGATAAACTAAACCAATAATCATAACATTGTTTGAGGGTAGAGAGGCAATTGTTCTCAATGGACAAAACAAGTAAACACCTTGAGTGATTAGCCATATGTTGGTGCTGCCTCATGTGGTGGATCTTCTCAATAAGTCAACCAAGAAAAATAGAAATATAAAACCCAACATAATAAAATAACAATGAATATGTGTGCTATCTCATGTGATGAATTTGCACAATCATTATGAAAAATAAGTGATTGTGGATTATAAAAACTGCCTTGCATAATAGATTTGTGTTTGATATAAAATTCAATGTATTTGTGAGTGGTATGCAACAATGATTATATTATCCTAAGTTGAAGAAAGAGACATTTTATGAATCCATTAGGATTCTTGAAGAGAGTGATATTTATATTTTACCCAGTACAATGGTATTCATGACCAATACGGGTAGGGTAGTGGTTTTATCATGATCAATAATAATTTTGGGAGTTCAAATCTTTGTGTCCTCCTCAAGAAATGGAGGAGGATCAATCACTAGAGTTATAGGTAGATTTCCTTAAAAGGTAGAATAATAGGTGGATGTCCTTTAATACCCCCCATACGAACACCCCCCGAGCCGCTGCCCAATAAGTGGTGAGGGGAAGGGGTTGACGACGATGCCGAGGCAGGAGGAAAGGACGACATCGATGAGGGAGGAGGAGCCGTAGTTGACAAAGATGAAGCACAAGATGAAGACAGTGGAGCTGCTACTGCAGAAGGAGACCACGTGGCAAAACACCCTCCACCCAGCCACCCCCTCCCCCTTTTCATGTCGACCTATGAGAAGAAAGAGGAGGAGAAGGAGAAGAGAGAGAGAGAGAGAGAGAGAGAGAGAGAGAGAGAGAGAGAGAGAGAGGAGAGGAGAAGAAAGAGAGGTAAGAAGAGAAAGAAGAAGAGAGGTGAGAAGAAGAAGAAGAAGAAGAAGAAGAAGAAGGGGGAGAGAGAGAGAGAGAGAGAGAGAGAGAGAGAGAGAGAGAGAGAGAGAGAGAGAGGGACTCCTTGAAGAATCTCCTTCTTTTCCCCTCCTAAGAGGGTGTCCACACGTGATTCTTTCTTTCCTCCATTGCCCGCGAACTCATACCCCATTTTTGCAAGATTATCCTCCACCACGGAGCTCAAATGTCTCCCTAATCGGCCCTGCTAATTAGGGAAAAGGCGTTGAAGTCTTGTGTGAGTTGCGTCCAAAAAGGAGAAGACTAAGGATGGCCCCCAAGTGGAAAGTGTCACGTGCAGATGGCCATCCCTTAATGAGCAATGAAGCCTCAGGTGAGGGGATCACTGCCAATCCAATTGCAATACCGGTCGTAACTAATGAATTTCCAAACTAATAAGTTGCTTGTTTTGATTTCCATATGAGGTACATTAGATGCTGCATGAGAATAGGTCATGGAAAGGGATAGGTTTCATCTCATACATTCGAAAGATAGAGTTGCAAAGCACGGGTATCAAGAGAAGTAAAATGCATCTAGATGCTACGCGATAGACTTGCACATAGCATAATAGCATGCCAATGTATTGTTGACTCTCATTTTCGTGAAAATAATAGATAGGTATTTTTCCACATTGAAAGTATGTTGTAGCTTGTACGACCATAAAACACAATATTAGTGAGTTTGGAAATCTCCCAATTCCCATTTTTTGAATACTAAAAAGGTGGCATCCAGATAACATACCCATAAGTTTCTCAAAACCATATGATGTGACCTATCATTTGAAAGTGCTTGAAAAATGGAATTTATCGAGCTATAGAGCACTCGATTTGGAGTTATATTGTTCAAGTTATGAAAAATCCAAAGATTTGACCACGTGTCCCAAACTTATGGGAAATTACGGTGCCTGATAGCAACTATGTTTATCAAACCTATGGGAAATTACGTGTCCCAAAATCTATGGCATTGGAAGATCCTATTCTAGATAAAGGATGGAAATTACGGTGCCATGTGATTTGGACCAAGTACTTCTGTTGGATAGAAGGGATACATATTTTCTCCTGTATGGGCAGGAGACAAAGATTAATTTGAAGATAAGTTAAGGAACTTGTTTATCAAAAGGACTGTTTGCTCTGTCTTCATGCCAGTGCTATAAGCTATGCGAACAAACCCCATTCCCTAAAAGGCCTAATTAAGGAAGCTGATTTTGAATGTCACACATACATGTGATAGGACCTAATTAGAAAACTAAAGCTATCAAGGGAAGCGGGTTGGCGGAACTCCCAACGGGTCCGTCCTATGGTAGGGTGGTCCTAGAGAATTGGGAGGCTTCTCACAAGGTTTTATTGTCGTTCGACTTTAGGTATTGTTAAGTTAGAACCTGATTCATGCCATTTTAGGGGACCAAAATGGGCTTATGCCCTACGGGAATAGAGGTTGAATAGTGCATCCCTCTTGTTTCCTATTCTCTTTGAATCAAGTGCGGCATGGGCTGTTTTGGCTTGGGTATCTCTGTATAAAGTAGGATGTCCAAGACCCGACACTAGAATGTCGTGAGGAGACCTTGACCACTAGGAATCCAGATTTCAGGTTGATCCTAATGGGTTCTGGTAGTGAACGTTTCGTTGCAGGGAGGACTCAGAAAACCCTAGTGACAAATCCCGTAAGTAACATTCCATGGGAGTGCTGAGCAGCGTCGCTTAGATTCTTGATGGACTGCTAAAACCATGCTTGGACTGCCGATAGGCAGGCACATTACAGTTGGTATCAAAGCAAAACTTCGTAATGATATGAGATTGAGACTTATGTATGGTTTGTAGGCATATCCTAAACATAATAATCTAACTGGTATGGCTTGATTATCAAACACCTTCTGCACCCACGAATGCTGACATGCAAGAGAAGAAATTTCTTCTCAAGCAGATTAAGGCACTCGAGTTTGATGGAAAAGGGATAGACGTTGTCATGCCGCTACGTGCACACCGTCTAAAAAAATCTAGAGTGTGGCTTTCTTATTGATTTAAAGAGCCAATGCCATTTTAGACATTAGTGTTAGTATCCATGGTTCAAAATAATTAGATTTTTGAACAAGTTTTAGCCAATTTTTGATATTTTAGATATTATCTCTTGTAAAAATCCATAAAATTATAGAGAACTTCTAGATTATGATAACATGTAAAAGAAAGCATATAGCTTTCAGCTAATTTGAGAGGATTTTATGTAAAAAGAGAGATTGACGAAATCAGGCGATGCGAGATTGCTGTTTTCAGGCAGTGAAAATCACTCCGAGAAGTGGGAGATAAAGAAGGAGTGATCTGTTCTGGTCAGGTGAGCTGGTATTTTATCCCCCTTTTAGAGCCAATGGAAGCATCAGATTGGCGATGTGAGCAACATAGAGGAAGGTATTATTTTATACATGTTTTTATCTACAAGAGTTTTATCATCTCATAATGCAGGAATAAACCGACAGGCTTCATCTCTATTAGTATTCTTCTACATTTTCTATTTCTTTTTGTGAATATTCTTCTATGTCTTCTATTTCTTCAAACCCCTTCTCTTCCATCTACTCCTCTTCCTGAATCTCCCCTCACCCTGCTGTCTCTTACCCACGTGGTGGACTTTCGATACCAAACGCTCCGACACTGTGTTAGGGGAAGTTTATGCTATTATCAAAGGTGAATTCCAAAAGATATTTGGGCTAATTTGGGGTTGAAATCTTTAGCCATATTCAGAGAATTAGCTACAACATTGTTCTTTTAATTCATTTCTTACTCTATAGAAGACATTTTGTCAAAATATGCAAGTATTATGTGCCCCTATGGCAGGGAAATATTTATAGATCATTCATAGATGCTTTGAGATGAATTAAGAGGAGTTTTTCTCTTATTTCTTGGCTATGGTAACTTATCCTTATCAGGAACTCAATTTGAAGCTCTCTTGAAGCAAGTCTCTTTGCCTTACAAGCCTTGTAATTGACTCATAAGCTTTTGTCCCTAACAGCCCACATTCAATGTAATCATGCAAAGTTGATTCATGCTATGGCATCATGTATGATTGATGGGATGTAGAGTTGTTTATGATACATGATAGCATATTATACTTGATTTTATAATTGGGGATTGCTCTTACAGTCAAGAAAACAAGCTTGATTTGAGTTAGAACTTATGAGATAATACTCTTGTGATCTTTTCTAAGAACATATAGTTGGAAGTTCTATCAACATCTTCAAGAACTTGGCTTGAAACCTTCAACCCTTGTCTTATCCCTACCATCTCCGGAGTCTAAGCTCTTGAACCCCCATACATTCTTCTCTCTCAAACCTTTGTGATTAACCGTGAAGCACCTCTTGAATCTTTAAACATTGATTGTAATCTACTTATCTCTTGAAGACACATCTCCATCTATCTTGTCCAATTTTCTTACCAAACCCCTGTGGTGACCTTCAACCCTACACGCTGCGACAACGTTGCAGTGGAGGCGGAAATATGGATTGAGTTGATGGATGATTATGTCTCTATTGTGGGAACTGCCTCTATCAATCAAGCAATGATAGCCAAACTTAAGTTAGTTGACTAGGCTCAGATATGGTGGAAGCAATGGTGCAAAGATCAAGGTGTTTCTAAAGCCACTGTCACTTGGGCTCAGCTGAAAGATTCTATACACGGACAATACCTTCTGCCAACCTACCAGAATTTGAGAATGAATGAATTCTTCAAGCTCAAGCAGTTGGAATTAACCTTGGAAGCCTACTACTCAAAGTTTGTAACCCTACTAAAATACGCACCACCTATGGATATTGCGCAACAAATATCTAAGTTTTGCCATGGCTTGAACACTCCTCTAAACCATCACATGGAAGCAATGCGTCCAACAGACTTGCAAGATGCATTAGTTCGGGCAAAGCCAATTGTCCAAGAACTTAATTTAGGAAATTGTGGTAAAGATGATCTCCATGATCAGGACAAGAGATACCACACTGTGGAGAGATAGGGCACATCCATAGGTGGTGTCCCTACCGCCAATGCTTCCACTACAATGAGCTAGGACACATCCAAGCAGACTGCCCTGAGTTAAGCCCAGAAGATATTGAGTCTCCAAGGAAACGAAGCTACACAAGTGTAGTCTTCAGATTTATAGAGGAATCGGATGAAGACGAAGACTTAGAACCCACTACACCTTTTCAGGATGATTAGCAATCCTATAAATTTCTACTGACTTGTAACACAACTTATATTGGAAATAAATCCTACTCTTGTACCTATGGTTAATTGCAATAATATGAGTTGCACTACTTGAGCCACTACGAGTAGTGCAATGGACATATGGTGGGTCTTAACCCATAGGCCTTAAGCCCCATTAATGCTTGTCTTTCCCAATTCTTCCTAGATGAGGACATCTCGAGTTCTCTAAGGGGGAGAGGATGTAATATCCCCCCATAAAAACACCCCCCAACAACGGATGAACATGTGGCGAGGAGAAGGGGGTTGAAAATGATGCCGACGCGGGAGAAAAGGAAGACATCGACAAGGGAGGAGGAGCCGTAGTTGAAAAAGATGAAGCACAAGATGCAGATGGCAGAGCTGTAGAAGGAGACCACATGGCGATATCCCCCCTCGGCATAATGGGTATAGAAGGAGACTACATGGTGAAATCCCCCCCGAGCATAACCGCCTCCATGGGCAACTGGGAGGCTGCGAGCCCTCACCGCCATGCAAAAGGTGGTGGTCACCACCACCACCACACCCCACTATCTCTCCCCCCCCTCCTTTTTGCTGCAGGCCTATGAGAAGAGAGAGGAGAAGAAGAAGAAGAAGAAGAAGAGGAATAAGAAAGAGAGGTAAGAAGAGAGAGAAGAAGAAGAGAGGTGAGAAGAGAGAGGAGGAGGAGGAGGAGGAGGAGGAGGAGGAGGAGGAGGAGGAGGAGAGAGAGAGAGAGAGAGAGAGAGAGAGAGAGAGAGAGAGAGCCTTGAAGGATCTCCTTCTTTTCCCATCCTAAGAGGGTATCCACATGCAATTATTTCTTTCCCCCATTGCCCGCGAACTCATGGCCAAACCTACCGTAGTTGGCACAAGGTTTGGATCTAAGATCCGTGCACTCAGTTGGGAGGTGGTTATCTCCACAATGCATGTATTGCACGTGAGGTTGAGTTGGTCTTCTTACCATCTCTTGGAGCTTGGCCAGCTCTAGCTTTACATCTACCAACTTCTAGCTCGTATAATTCAGATAATTATATACTTATTGCTTTATCACTTGATGCTACTCAGTTGACCGATGCTTTGTCTTCTTACTCTCAATCTTGGCTACTTGATTTTGTTGACATATCGAGCTCCACTCGTGATACGCCAGGGTGACCGTTGTGTATTTATGTCACCGACTTGTCAGTTGCAGATGCGGTTGGTACACCGCCCATGAATAATAGCTACATGATAGCTATCCTTATCTACTCTAGTTCGTGGCTCAGTTAGTATGCCACCTTAGTTAGTTGAGTTTGGTTTGAGACCCATATCTAGGGTTCTTCTATTTCTTTGTACTAGAGTTCTTTTGGCTTACACAACTAAGAAGAGAAAAACTGTTTTCAGCCTCCACCCTTGTGTGTCTTCCCCCATTGTGCAAGCAAGAAAGCTTCAAGCGAGACTCCTTCCTTCTCTCCCACAATCTTGACATGGTATCAGAGCCTTGTTCGTGGTAAGGAGCTCAAGAAAGCAAGCCAAGCTCGCGGTGTTCTGGTAAGAGGAGCAGTGTTGCTTTCATTTCCTGTTTTGGGAGCAGATCTCTGCAGGTAGCACAGCCAGAAATTGCAGGAGTGCATTGTCTCAGGTTGAGACGCCCTTCGCGGTGAAGCAAGAGGGCAGTATATGCTGCGGGACAGGGCTTTAGCCCTTGGCGACCTTGTTTTTTTGATTTGAGGCCATTTCGGGGCCTGTTTTGCAGACGGAAGTTTTCTGCACGCACTCAAGAAAAGGCTCAGTTTTATGCTGTGCGACCACTGTTCTACAGGTCGGTGAGAAGTTACTGTAGAAATTGCATCGTATGCTTGTGCGCAGAGACATTGGGAGTTTCAGAATCATCCTTGGTTCCTATTTATGCAAAATCGTCACTAGGAAGTGACTGTGTGGTCAAATACCACTTTCGCCAGTTTTGCAGATTTGCCCTTGTGAGGGTGAAGCTGTGTTTTTTGCAGTGACAGAATTTCTTGCAGTATTCTGTAATGGCGTCTGATTCTCTTTCACAGATTGTCACTGAAAAGCTTGACAAGAACAACTTCCAGGCATGGAAGTTTAGAATGACGAATTTCCTTATGGGAAAAGGATATTGGGAATTTGTTGCAGGAAATGAAGAAGAACCAGTTCTTCCTGATGTTCCCAATCAACAACAAATGCAGGCATTTAAAACGTGGCATGAGAGAGCCCAACAAATGCAGGCATTTAAAACGTGGCATGAGAGAGCCAGGAAAGTTATGTATTGGCTGTCTATCAGTATTTCAGACTCTATGATTGTGCATATTCAGGATGCAAGTACGCCAAAGGAGGCATGGGATACTTTGTCAAAAATGTATAGCACAAATACGCAAGCCAGGAAAATGCAGCTCAAGCAAGAGTTGCATAATGTGCAAAGAGAAAGTATGAGCATCAACGACTACCACATGAAGGTGAAGAAGATTGCAGATGCACTTGCTTCCATTGGGTCGCCAGTGGAAGATGATGATTTAGTTTCCGTGACCTTGAATGGTCTAGGAAAGGATTATGCACAGTTTCGGACATCCATTTCAGTTCGTGAAAGATTTCCTGATTTTGAGGAGTTGATTGCTCTTCTAATTTCTGAGGAACAGAGAAATGGTGGTGCATCTTCTTCAGGAGGAACTTCAAAAGAAGCTGTCTTCTACTCAAATGCTGGAAGAGGTAGAGGCAGAGGTAGAGGAGGCCGATTTGGAGGCCGTGGCAGAAATCAGAATATGCAGCAAACTCAAGAAAACCAGTCCTATGGAGGAGGACGTGGTAACTCTAGAGGCAGGGGGAGCCAAAGAGGTCGTGGTGGATGGCAAAGAGGCCAAAATGCAAACAGTAATGTTGAATGCTACTACTGTGGTAAAATGGGTCATATGGCTAAAGACTGCTATAAAAAGCAGAATGACATCATGAATGGAAAACTGCAACAAGGGAATTATGCATCTTCTAGTAGACAGGGTGATGACAGAAATGAGCATTTGTTCATGGTGCAGCACATGAACAATTCTATGACAAGTGCAGAAGAAAGCAATGATGTATGGTATGTTGACTCAGGTGCATCAAACCACATGACAGGTCATGCAGAATGGATGGAGGATGCAAGGAAAATGGAAAAACCAGGATTTGTGGAGACTGGTGATGATACTGCACATCCTATTGTGCAGATTGGAAAAATTCCCTTGTCTATGCAGGGTGGGAAAAAGAAATACCTGTCCGATGTATTTCATGTCCCGAATATTACCAAGAATCTGGTTTCAGTTGGTCAAATGGTTGAACAGGGCTTGCAGGTCAGATTTAATCCTCATGGATGCTTTGTTGAGGATATGAAAAATAAAGGTCGCTTGATAGCAAAAGGAAAGAAGAAGGGCAGAATGTTTACATTGGATGCAGACATGTCTGAATTGAGTGCAGCAATGTTTGCACATGGGACCGGTGTAGTTGCAGATATTGATATCTGGCATAAACGCATTGGTCATGTTAATGTACAGCGACTTAAATCAATGCAGGCCCAAAATATTGTTGCAGGATTGCCCAAATTCAAGGTTGCAGAAATGCATAAGATATGTGAAGCCTGTCAGTTTGGAAAACAGGCAAGGAAACCATTTCCTAGACATGTTCAAGAGAGTGAGAAGCCATTGGAATTGATTCACTCTGATGTGTGGACAACTAAAGCTGCATCTCTTGGAGGCTGTCATTATTTTGTCAGTTTTATTGATGACTATAGCAGAAAAATTTGGGTGTATTTTATGAAAAAGAAAAGTGAAGTTTTTGGGCATTTCAAAACTCTTAAAGCTATGGTTGAAAAAGAAACAGGCTTGCAGATAAAATGCCTAAGGTCAGATGGAGGGGGAGAGTACCTCTCAAATGAGTTTGCAAAGTTCTTGCAGGAGCATGGCATAAAGCAGCAATATTCATGCAGTTATACCCCACAACAAAATGGAATTGCAGAAAGGAAAAACAGGCATATTGGAGAGGTATCTCGTGCCATGCTCAATGAAAAAGACTTGCCAGATTTTTATTGGGCTGAAGCAGTTGCTACAGCAGTCTACATAATGAACAGGACTCCCACTGCAGCAATACATGGAATGACTCCAGAGGAGAGGTATACTGGTAGGAAACCAGATATTTCTCATTTGAAAATTTTTGGTTGCATTGCCTATGTACATGTGCCAGATGAGCTGAGATCCAAGTTGGATCCAAAAGCTGAGAAGTGCATCTTTATTGGTTACTCTCTGCAGCAAAAAGGGTATAGATGCTATAACCCTTCTACTCGTAAGTTTACAGTGAGCAGAGATGTTGTTTTTGATGAGATGAGTAGCTGGTATAAACCAGTAAATGTGATTGATGATGAAGATGCACAAAATGGTAATGCTACACAGAATTCACAGCAGCAGTCACAAAATATTAGTGGACCTGGAGCGTCCTCTAGCAGTGGTTCACATTCTTCGCCATGGACAGGCAGATTGAGATCAGGAGAATCTTCTCAAAGCAATGCAGATAGTGGTATGCAGGTATCACGAAAAGGAAAAGAGAAGGTTGATCAGCCCATGTTTGATGTGAATGCAGGTCACTCTTATGTGGATGGTGAATCCAGTGGCTCAGAACAGAGCATTGATGATGAGTTGGGTATTCCTTCTATTGTTACACCTGGAGTAAGGAAGACCAGGGATGTTTTGAGAGCACCTGGGAGTGAACCCACTTTGCGCAGGTCTACCAGAGTTAGGTATCCTGTGGATAGGCTGAAATATGATGGATTTACAGCCATTCACTATGCATATATGGTCAAGGTGATACAGGAACCAGAACCCACTTCTTTTGAGCAAGCCATGGGAAAAGAAAAATGGGAGAAAGCCATGGATGAAGAAATGGATGCCTTGGAAGCAAATGCTACATGGGAGTTAGTACCTCTGCCTAAAGGTAAGAATGCAATTGGCTGTAAGTGGGTTTATAAGGTGAAGCACAATGCTGATGGTTCTGTGAATAGATACAAGGCAAGATTAGTAGTCAAGGGGTATGCACAAACATATGGCATTGACTATGAAGAAACATTTAGTCCGGTTGCAAGGATGGCAACCGTAAGAGCAGTCATTGCTATGGCTGCATCAAAGGGATGGTCTTTACATCAGATGGATGTAAAGAATGCCTTCTTGCATGGTGATTTGCAAGAAGAGGTCTATATGGAGCAGCCACCAGGTTATGTGCATGCTGTTCATCCTGAGTTTGTTTGCAGGTTGAAGAAAGCCTTGTATGGCTTGAAGCAAGCACCTAGAGCATGGTCTGACAAGATAGGACAGTATCTTGTCACTATTGGCTTTCAGATTTCCAAGGCAGATTTCTCACTTTATGTGAGAAAAACAGAGAAAGGTATTATGCTGCTTGTCATTTATGTTGATGATTTGATTATGACAGGTGACAGTGATGAAGATATCCTTCATGTGAAAATGCTATTGAAGCAGAAGTTTGAGATGAAGGATTTGGGAGAGCTGCGTTATTTCTTGGGCATTGAGGTGATTAGATCACCAAGTGGGATACAGCTCTTGCAGAGGCAGTATGGATTGGACATGCTGTCCAAATATGGGATGACAGGCTGTAAGCCTATTTCAGTTCCTTTGGAGCAGAATGTGAAGCTGAGCACAGATGCAGGTGAGCTTCTAGAAGACCCTACTATGTACAGACGCATAGTAGGAAGTTTGATTTATATGACTATTACCAGGCCAGATTTGAGCTATGCTGTTGGATTGGTAAGTCAGTTTATGCAGGCTCCAAGGAAACCACATTTGGATGCGGCTAGACGCATACTTAGGTATGTGAAGTCCACATTGCAGTATGGACTATTTTATGAGACTGGGGTTCAGATACAGTTGCATGGATACACTGATGCTGATTGGGCTGGTAGTATTTCTGATAGACGATCTACCAGTGGATATGTATTCTCTTTTGGGAGTGCTGCAGTCACTTGGAGTAGCAAGAAACAGCCTACAGTTGCCTTGTCGAGCACAGAGGCTGAGTATAGGGGTGCAGCAATGGCTGCATGTGAGGTAGCTTGGTTGCATAAGCTACTTTATGATATGCATCAGTCTACAGATGGGCCAGTTGTCATTTATTGTGACAACATGAGTAGTATACACTTGGCAAATAACCCAGTCTATCATGCTAGAACAAAGCATATTGAGGTGCATTATCACTATGTGCGAGAGAGGGTTTTACTAGGTCTTATTGATCTAGTTTATGTCAGCACAGAGGATCAGGTAGCTGACATATTCACGAAGGCATTGGGCGCAGAGAAGCTGCGCAAGTTCAGAGACCTGCTTGGTGTGCAGGAATTGGGATTGAGCTCGAGGGGGAGTGTTGACATATCGAGCTCCACTCGTGATACGCCAGGGTGACCGTTGTGTATTTATGTCATCGACTTGTCAGTTGCAGATGCGGTTGGTACACCGCCCATGAATAATAGCTACATGATAGCTATCCTTATCTACTCTAGTTCGTGGCTCAGTTAGTATGCCACCTTAGTTAGTTGAGTTTGGTTTGAGACCCATATCTAGGGTTCTTCTATTTCTTTGTACTAGAGTTCTTTTGGCTTACACAACTAAGAAGAGAAAAACTGTTTTCAGCCTCCACCCTTGTGTGTCTTCCCCCATTGTGCAAGCAAGAAAGCTTCAAGCGAGACTCCTTCCTTCTCTCCCACAATCTTGACAGATTTGGGGGCTTCCTTTCATATTACTTTGTATCATGATTGGTTTTACACCTATCATACTATTGCAATTTTTGTTAAATTGGAAGATTGACATTGCATTACATATCATTGGCATAAGTGATATCTTGGTGTTTCTTTTGTGCTTCATGATATATGTCATGTCTCATATTTGACTAAAAGCCTTATTTCAACTCGACAGTTGGATGATGATAGGTATCACGTATCTCTTGGTGATTCTTCATGGAAGATCACTCGTGGAAATCTTGTTTTTGCTAGAAGTGTCAAGGTTGGCAACCTCTATCCCTTGCTCATCTTACGGTCTCTTGATCATGTTTTGGCTACCACTAATGTTCCATATGTATCTTTATGGCATCATTGCCGTAGGCACATGTCTTTGAAAGGAATGAAAGTACTTACTCATTTGCAATATTTTTCTCCTCTTGATTGCTCATGTTTTGATTAATGAGATCATTGTCTTTACATGTAACTCTCGTAAAAAGTTTGGTGGCGTGAAGTACTTTATCATATTTATAGATGGTTATTCACATAAGGTTTGGGCCTATCTTGTTAAGTAGAAATTAGATGTTTTGCCAATGTTTTAGTACTCACTATAGCTTATAGAACCAATATTGACGTTTAAAGTGATAGAATTATTCATGAAAAAAATTACCTCCATCATTTCTATTCGCGCTGCAATTAGCAATCTGATATATCCATCGCTATATGCATCACTATTTTCATTGCTGTATGCATCACTATTTCTCTTGTGAGTAGTGATGCATATAGTGACAAAAATAATGATACTAATAGCGATACAAATAGTGATGCTAATAACAACACAAATAGAGACACATATAGTGATAGTTACATGTAAATTTTTGATGCAAATAGTGAAGGTTACAGAGGGGAAAAAATTAGGTGTCAAGGCATGCAACCTCGCCACCCATCTAGTTATATACACTAAATATCCTTGTATAATTCATTTACCAATGCAACACGTATACCTAACGTCTAAAATTATGCATCAAATTCTCTAAAAACAAGGAATCCATTGATTACAAAAGCTAGATATATCTAATTGCAAAAGCTAGATATAATCAATTTGAAAAAGTATTACCCAATGAGCTTTTTATCACTTTCTTAGGCCCAAGAAGAAGAGCTTTACTTCAAGATTTCATAGCAGTCAGAGACCTTGAGGTATGAGTAAGCCCCATTGATCTTTTACTCACTTTAGTTTATTCCAAACGTGTTAAAGTTTTTTTGGGGGGACATTTTGACATTTGTAAGAGTTACACCATGGCGTTGGAGCCAAAAATACCCATATAGGGAGTAGTAGTGACTTTAAGATTTGCTTCTTCCTTCTTGTCTTTACCTAAGTCTAAGTCATCTTTTATCTCTTCTTCCTTGGCCTTCATGCCTTGATCTATCTTCTTGTTCTAGTCTGTCTTCTTCCTTTGGTTTTTTGGATCTCCACACTCGTCCTTCTAGCTTGGATCCTCCACCTCTTTCTACTTGCTCAATCCTTTTCCTAACTTTCTTCTTCTTGTTTTCTTCTACTTATTTCCATATACTTTGCTCTAGCTTTTCTTTCTCTTTTAGCTAACTCTACTTGTTCTTTAATCTCTTTCCTTCTTTTGTCTCATCTTTTCCTTGATATTCTCTATGGCTTCATCTAATAAGCCTTCTTCTTCTTCTTCTTCTTCTTCTTCTTCTTCTTCTTCTTCTTCTTCTTCTTCTTCCCTATCATATTCTTCTATCTCCTCCCATATTTTCATGATTCTCTTCTTCAACTCTCTTCATATCCTATCATCATTGAATCTTGTAGATTTGTTTGGTTGTTAGGGTTGGAGTTGTTGAGGTTGGGGTGTTCCAAGATCTAGGGTGAGCTCCTCCTCGCCCTTCTCTTCTTCCTTGGGTTGTTGGGGGTAGAGGTGTTCCAAGTTCTGGTATGTTGAGCTCATCCTCTCTCTTTTCTTCTTCTTTATCTTCTAACTTTTTATTTTTCTCTTCTCCTTCACCTATCTTCTCATCCTCTCCCTTTTCTTCTTCTTTATCTTCTAACTTTTTATTTTTCTCTTCTCCTTTATCTATCTTCTCATCTAAAGTAGAAGTGTTGGATCCATGTCACGGATGCCTTGCCCAAGTTGCTTTTGCCCTTCCATTCTCATATTCTAAGTCTATCTCCTGATCTACTTCTTCATCATCCTCTTCATTAAAGGTATCTTGTGCCTCACAAGAGGGTGTCAACCAAGCCTTATCCTCAATCTCAATGGGTAGAGGTGTTCCAAGATCAAGATCAAGCTAATTCTCCCCTTTCTTAAACTCCATTTCTTGAGCTGCAACTTGTGGATGCAATGGCTAATTCTTCTGACATGTCCACCTATCTTTGTCTTCTTTCTTGTATCCTAACTCCATCATAATACTTTCTACCTTTGAATGCACATCCATTGTCCATCCTTCTCCCTTCACATAATACTCCATCATTTCTTCCTTTTCTCTTGGACTCCTTCGCATTGGTATTCTTCAGGATAGGGGTAGATGGTGTAGAGGTATTCTCCTTCTAGGTGGTAGTCAATGAGAAATTATTTGGGATAGTAGTATCCATCTCCTCCAAGAGGGTATTTGTTGTAGAGGTATTGGTCTTTAGGATAGCCTTCTTGGTAGTAGTCGAGGTAGTAGTAGTCGGCTCTTTGTTGGAGACGAGGTATCCAAAGATTTGGGTGAGTTCATTCTCTTCCTTTTCTTCTTTGTCATTTTCATTTGACTAGAACTCTTCTTATTTTTTTACATGTTTCTTATTTTCTTGGCTCCTGAGTTCTTCTTTGGTCGGCTTCACTCCATTCTTTAGCTCTTGGACTCTTTTGGCTCTCATCTACTTTAAGTATGGTTTCACCCGCTCTTTGGCTTCTTTAGATCTAGCAGCAGTCTCGCAGTTCCACCTCAATATAATTTCTTCCTTCACTTTGCCTTAGCTTGACTCTCTCTCTCTCTCTCTCTCTCTCTCTCTCTCTCTCTATGTTTTCCCTACTTTTCATTTACCTCTTCCTCTCTTCGTTCCCCTATATTTCTTCCTCTTTCATTCTCTTCTTTGTCACTATCCCTCTCTCCCTCCCTCTCTTTATGCATTTCTTCATAAATAAAAGAAAGAGAGAAGCGAATAAAATAGAAAAACAAAGAGAGAAGAGAGAATACATTTATCTCAAAGCTTGAAGAAGACTCGTTTCACGCTTCTCTCCTTCTTCTTCTTCTTCTTCTTCTTCTCTTTCATGGGTTCCTTCCTTCTCCTTTGCACTTTTCTCTCCATCTCTCTCTCCCTCCCCCTCCCTATCTTTATTTCTCTCCCTCTTTCCCTCCCTCCCTCCCTCCCTCTATATATATATTCTCTCTCTCTCTCTCTCTCTCTATTTTTCCTTCTCTTTATTTTTCTCTCTCCCTCTCCCTCCCTCTATTTTTCTTTCTCCCTCCTTACCTCCCTCCCTCCCTCCCCTCCCTCTCTCTCTCTATCCCTCTCTCTCCATTTTTCCTTCTTTTTTTAATTTTCTCTCTCCCTCTCCTCCATCTATTTCTCTTTCTTCCTCCCTCATCTTCTCTTTTTTCCTTTCCTCTCTCTGTTTTTCTCTCTATCTATTTCTCTCTCTGCCTCGCTCTCTCTCTGCCTCGCTCTCTCTCTTTCTCTCTCACTCTCTATTTCTCTATTTTTATCTCTCTCTCCCCTTCCTCTCCCTATCTTCATTTATCTCCTTCTTTCCCTTCCTCCCTACCTCCCTCCATGTGTGTGTTCTCTCTCTCTCTCTCTCTCTCTCTCTATTTTCCCTTATTCCCTTTATTTTTCTCTCTCCCTCTCCCTCTCCATGTCTCTCTATCTTTTCCCTTCTTCTTTTTATTTTTCTCTCTCCCTCTCCCTCCCACTATTTCTCTTTCTCCCTCCATCCTCCTCTTTTTTCATTTCCTCTCTCTTTTTTCCTTAATTTTCTCTCTCTCCTATCTCTATATATATTTCTCTCTCCCTCTTCCTCCCTCTTTGTATTTCCCTCTCCATTTTTCTCCTTTCCTCTCTTTATTTCTCCCTCTCTCCCTCCCTCCCTCCCTCCTTCTCTCTCTCTCTCTCTCTCTCTCTCTCTCTCTCTCTCTCTCTCTCTCTCTCTCTCTCTCTCTCTCTCTCTCTCTCTCTCTCTCTCTCTCTTTGGTGCTCTCTCCCTCCCTCCCTCTATCTGTCTCCCTCGCTCCCTCGCTTCCTCTCTCTATGCATCTCTTCATAAACAAAAAGAAAGAGAGAAGCGAAGAAAAGAGAGAATGCACTTACCTCAAAGCTTGAAGAAGAATCCTTTCATGCTTCTCTCCTTCTTCTCCTCCTCCTTCACGTGTTCCCTCCTCCTTTGCAGTTGTTTCCTCTCTCTTCATGGATGGCGATGGAAATGGAAATCATGGGGCCTCTCTGTCTCTCTCTCTCAATATCCCTTGCCTTGAGCTCTCTCTCTCCCTTGTTCTCTCTATACATCTCTTCATCAACAAAAATAAAGAGAGAAGTGTCAAAAGAGAGAAAAAAAAACAAAGAGAGAAGAGATAATGCACTTACCTCAAAGCTGGAAGAAGGATTCCTTTGCACTTCCTTCCTTCTTCTTCTCCTTCGTCGCGGGTTTTCTCATTCTCCTTTATACTTATCTCCTCCCTCTTCATGAATGGCGGTGGCAATGGTGGTCTCTCTCTCTCTCTCTCTCTCTCTCTCTCTCTCTCTCTCTCTCTCTCCCCCCCCCTTTGATTTGAGCTCTCTCCCTCTCTCCTTTGCTCTCTCACTCTCGCTCGTTTACAAACCTATAAAATTCTACTCTTAGGTTTCGACGTTCCCCCCCAAGAATGTTATCGCTATTTGCATATCTATTAGTGTCACTATTTGTGTTAGCAATACAAATAACGAGACAAATAGCAACACTGCCTAATCCCATTGTGTGGGAGCTTTCGCTCAACCGCCAAGACCCACGGACCGCTTATTGTTTCAAGCGTTCCAAGCGAGCTCTAATGGCTATCTCTCACCTAGACGATGCGCCGTCAATCCTATGAGTGTAGTGAGATTACCTCGACACCGACATGAGTTGCCTTCTCTCTCGTACACATCGGTAGCTCCACAATCCTAGATGCTAGCTCAAGCATCCTCAAGCCTTCTCCATCTCCAAGCTCCATCCACCATAGCCGCGTGCATAAGAGAAGAAAAGAAAATAGAAGAGAAGACGAGAAGACGAGAAGAGGAGATAGTGAAGCTTCACCCTCTTGATCCCTCACTCCCACACACTCACTCTCTCCCACTCTCACACTCCCTCTCTCAAGAGCACACACAAGAGAAGAGAAGAAGAGAAGAAGAGAAGAGCTCTTGTTAGCCACACACCAAAGAATGAGCTTCCATTCACTTTTTGAACTTTATATATATAGACCCTAAAAGCCCCATGGGCGCCCATCCCTTTTTACATGACCGACCATTGTGGCAAGGTCCCTTTTTCTAATTCCCTCTTCTTGCTTCATGCCCTAAGCCTATACCCATCTATTCTTTTACAAGTGGCACAGGAGGGAGCCTAGCGCTCTTTTACAAGAGTTTTTAGAGTTTTGGAGGTGCCTTTCATTTAAAATTATGCTTTTGGCCCCGGCTTAGCTTTAGAGGCCACCTGCATGTCGTTGCTCCTTTTTCATCTTCTTCCCGCTTTTTCATTCATTCTTCCGCCTTCTTGGCTTCGGGTTAATATTACCCCCCTCCGAGACAAGTGCCAGTCCCATGGCATTCTTGGCCGATGTTGGGGTTTAGAGGTAGTTGGCGAAGTAGTTGTGTAAGGGTAGGGCCACGTGTAAAATCGGGTGCTCGTGGAAGCTTGGTGATAAGGTTTGTTGGAGAAGCCAAATGGATAGTAAGTGGTTGATGGGGGCCTCTGAAGTTGGTGGTTTGTCGCCTTTGTGATGCTTGGGAGAAAAAGGTGCGGTGCCCTACCTAAGGGAGAGTGTCGATCTTATTGTGTAGTGTATTTTGCTCGTGCTGGTGGAATGGGGAGTTGGGTCTAACCACATGCTAGCCTGGGTGATGTCCTACACTTGAGGACCCCATTCGTGCAAAGGGAGGTGTGGTGCAAGGAGTTTAGGGTGACATGTCTAACCATAGGCGAGTGGTATCCCCCTAGGTATGTCCTGTCCTTGATGTGCCCTAAGCGTGAAGTGGGGGAGCAAAAAGGGCGAGGGGGGTAGGAGCGGAGCCAGTCGACCGAAGCCATTGGGCATGCCTAACGTGAGGACCCCTAGGTGCAGTGATTATGCTTCATGTGGTGCTAAGTGCTTTTGTAAGTGAGTTGGTTTGTCCATTCCAAGCGTAATGTTTCTCTTGCTCTTCCTTGTTTGTTTTTTTTTTGTTTTTTGAATAGTATTACACTAGTAGAACGACAGCCTGTGCCTAATTTTACTCATTCGATTTAGGCAGAGAAGGGGGTCAGATGGATTTGCTAAAAAATTAATGGCTTTGCATGTATCCTTTGAGATTCATGCGGACATGGAGGGAGATGGTGGAGAGGAAAGGATGGTTGCATCTAGTGAACTGGCTGTCGTTCATATCCTCTAGGAGAGCTAGGCAAAAAGAGGGGAGAAGGCTAGCCCTCATCATTAAACGCACCATGCCATAGTTGTCGATGGCATTAGGGTAAAAAAAAAAGGGAGGCAGGTCACGTTCTTGTGGGGTTGGGTCCTGCTTGAGTAGTAACTTAAGTAACCTAAGATAATTACAGGTAGTTATAAAGACTGGATCGGGGCATGAAGAGAAGTCTGCGCGAAAACGCATCATGGAATCATTTAGGCTTCCTGAGTCGAAGAGGAGGGCATTTTCAAAGGAGGCGGCATTGGAGTTGTAGATGATAGGAAAATCATGACACCCATGGAGGGCGGCAAAAAAATCCACACCTACCCTACGAGGATACGCCATGAACATGGGGTCATTCCTCTCATAGGGCAGTGTGTTACAAAAAGCCATCCAGGCGAGCATGCTAATGTTGCATAGGGGTTGGCAATTGTATCCCTGTATAGTGTATGGCACTTCAAACACCTTGTTTTGCCAAAACTCTGCTTCTTCCCTTCCCCATAGGGTGGGGGTCCTCTCCCTTTCTTCCAACCATTTCTATCACAGTCGGTTGCCAGTCGTCGCGATCACCTCCTCCATCACCTTGATCGGTAGGACCCTCTGCAGGCTATTGGGCATGAGGAAGCTGAAGGTGAAAGGGTCTTTTTCTTTTTCCTGCCGCTCCCAAATCACCAGCTCCACATGAAATCCAACAGGGAGGTCATCGGGGCACAGTGGGAGGGGTGCGGACGGCTAGATGACCGGTTTGGCTCTTAGTTGCTTCCTGGTTTTTTCAATTAACTTTCTCTGTCTCTCCCTTAGTGCGGCTTGTCTCTCTGCGGATGGATCAACCTGTTGCTATTCTTGGACACGCGACGAGGGGGTTGTGGGATTACCTCTTCTCTAAATCTCCCCATAATGAATTCAAGCTCAGCGTCCTCCCCTTGCCAGTCTTCTTGTTGCACTCCTTCTTCAAAGCCCATTGCGTCCATTTCTTGGGGGGTTAGGTCAGCCAGTAGCAGGTACTTTTGTTGCTCTTCTAGGCTCAGCCTAACCTCCATAGGTTGGGGTGGCATCTGTAGCCCTGCATGCAGGGCTCTACGTGCGATGCTTAGTTTTTCTGTACCACCTCCAATGACTCCTTTCCCTCTTGGCAGGTCGTGTCCAGTAGTGTGTTAATGAAGGCCTTTTTCTGGGCACTGATGCTGTCTGGGCGATGTCTGCTTTACTTTCTATGAGGATTTTTTCTTTCTCCACCAAAGCAAGGTGCCGTGCCAGTGTCTTCACCCTTTTTTCGTTCTACACTGCCCATTCCTCTGCTCTCTTGTTCATTTTCTCCATGCTTTCTCCCTGCTTCTGTACCAAGGTTACGAGCTTCTACTCTTGGGCTTTGAGTTTCCTGCTCATGTTCTTGTGCTCTTTCCTTCCCAAGTGTAGCTGATCGGTCATAGAATCGATCTCCTTTTGCTGCTGCTCCTTCTCCTACTTTCTCTCCTCTTCTTTGGCATTCAATTCCTCCATCATTTGCTCGGTGTTGGCAGTTTTTGCCTCCAATTTCCCATGTTGCATCAGGAGGAGCTTATACTCTCTTTGCATTTGTACCAATTCTTGATTCTCATCTTCGAGCCGCTGCTTGTAGCTCTCTTCCATGTCCTCCTTGGCCTTTAATTCTTGCTTGAGGTTCTTGCATGCCTATTGTATGGGTTTTTTCAAGCTAGAAAGCGGCTACTGACTCCTTTTTTGCCACCAACTCAACCATAACCATCTTCTTTTCCTCCTCCGCCTTCTCCAATTGGGAGAGCAACTCAACAACGTACTTGTTATAATTGGCTGGTGCATCATTGTTGTGTGGATTGGGGTGGTCGAGGCTTCCACTCTCTGACGCTTCTGGTCTTGTCTTGACTCAGTATCTGCAGCTAGTCTCTTTTGCCCCGTGGCCGTGGTCTCTATGCTCTTTCCATGGGCTATTTCTTTATTGATAAAATATTGCATCTAGGCCACGAAGTTGGAGACCTCCATGTTGGTGGGAATGCTAGGGGTGAGAGTGGTTGGTTCGATGGGGGGCACCATGAGGGTGGAGATAGGATGGAGAAGGGCCTTGCCTTTGCCTTCAAGGACAGTGGGCGGCGTGACTTCTGGTACTTGTGTGTTGGAACTAGGCCCTTCTTCCCTCAGCAGGCTTCGGGCTCCCAAATCATTAGCCCTGCATTGCTGCTCAATGGACCATCACCGTGTGGCTTCGACCAAGTCCTCCTCCTCCTTCCTTCTTAGTTCCTCTTCTTCCTCAGCAGCTCTTCTTTGCCTTTCTTCTTCAGCTTTCCTGTACTCTTCCTCCAGTTTCTCTTTTTCTTCGTGTTCTTTCCTTTTTCTCTTCTCGGCCTCCTCTTTTGACACCTTTTTAGCCCTATTGACTTCTTCCTTTGCTTTTTCTTCTTCTTGTTTCTTCTTCTTCTCCCTCTCCTCGGCCTCCTTGAGGGATTCTCTTTTTGCCTTTTCCAGATCCTCTTTCTCCTTCTTACGGCCTTCATCCGGCTTCTTTTTCTTTTGTGCCATCTTCTTTGTGGGTTTCTTGGCCTGCTTTTTGCCCGATTGTTCTTCTTGTTCCTGCCCTTCCTTATCAGTCTCAGTCCTGGTGAGGGGGTGACCTATCAGGAGTTTCTCCTTCCCCTTCTTCTGCATCTTGTGTCTCCTTCACTGCCTCATGGATGAGCGCAGTCAAAATGCTTCCATAGGCAATAAACGAGGCCTTGTTTCTTTCTGTGGCCTTGGAAGCTAGGGACTCCCCTCCTGCTAGTATGCTTCCTAATGCTAGTGCTTTAGCCACCTGGTCGATGGTTTTGCATACATAACCATTCCAGTCAACTTCATGCAAGGTGTGGGCCGCTATGTTCTCTAGCATAGGCACGCTAATTCGATGCATTAAGGCATTGTAGCGTTGGCTGGAGAAGAGCGTGTGTACTAGCTTTGCTTGCAGTCTGGCGTCCGCATTAGGAATGTCCTGGATGCTGATGCCATCATTAGTTAGCACATCCTCCTTTTTCATTTTCAACATGGCGTACACATCCCTCTTCTGCTTCTTCTCTATCTTTGGCTCCAGTCCCAATGCCTTCTCTACCAGGCTGGGTTCAAGTGAACCTATATCTGTTTAGTATTTTCTCCCCTTCTTACCATGACGGTGCCGCACTCATTGTCAGGGTCATAAGTCTTGAGAAACTCCACACACTTCGTGTGGTGTTTACCATCTTTACCACAACACTGAGGAGCGGGAAAATGGAGCAGAGGAGCGAAAAAATGGAAAAAAGGAAATAGCAAAAAAGGCATAGGATAATCGGCCTTGAATAAATCTCTCTTGCTGGAGAGGTTAAAGAGGTGGGCATCTGGCAATTCATCGGTAATGCCTTCTCCAAGGGCTTCTCCTGTGGGGGTGCGTGACATATGATCAACCATGTAGTGCTATTTCCCCTTCCGTACAACAACGGCGAGATCAAACTCCAAAAGCAGAAGGAGCCATCGAGCTATGCATCTTGGAGCACAAGGTTTATTCACTAGATATAGAAAGGCTTGAAGGTCCACAAAAAAGGTAAAGGGTGTAGCCAATAGATAATGCCAAAACTTTTTTACAGCAAACACCATGGCCAAATCCTCTCTTTCCACCCCATTGAGTAGTTCATTTCCATCTCAGTGAGTTGTCTACTAGTAAAGCTCATTGGATAGTGACGAAGGAAATTCGGTATGGCAGCCTCTATACTATGCCAAACTCCCTTCTGCCACAAAGTAAATGAGATAAGGGCACCACCTAGTCATGGAAGAGCGGACTAGGACGCTATGCAAGAGGGAGAGGAGATTGTAAGGGAGAAGAGATGAAAACTAAGAGAGGAAGAGAGAGAGAGTGAGTGAGAATGAGAGAACTATGAAAAAATAGATGAATCAATAAACTTAAGAGATGGAGAAACCTCAGGACATAACCAATATACACAATATGGACACCAATATCCTGGGCTTATTACATTGTAGAGCACACATAAGCTATATTAAGAGAAGGAATTCCATAAGCTCATGAAGGTGAATGGGGAAGGCTCAATAGGGCTGAAGGAGGTCTCTTTGCTCTCTCTCTTCTTACAAATTACAAAGGAGAAGGCCTCTTTATATAGGCCTTGAGGGTGTTTAGGGAGGAGGTTAAGATGTAATAGGAATTAACACCACCAAAGCTGCATTAAGGCGGTTCCACCAATATGGAAGCTCCATCTAGATGTTTTGTTGACCAATTTGTACTTAATCAAGCTCCATCATAGGTGAGTTGTCTCCATTCTCCCCCCCATAGCTTGAGTCCAAGAGCTCTCCTATAAAAAATATAGAGAATCTTCATAAAATAAGATCATATCTAGCAATAATAGAGGGAGAGTAATGAGAGTTCATACATTACTACTACAACTAAGGATGATTTGAGGGTGATTTAGGAGGGGAATTCTAATGGTTTATTAGCTTGAGAGAGAGGATAAGAGAGGGGAAAGGGTTGGGGTCTAATGAATGATGTTTTATGGAAGTGTTAAGTGTGGGGAAGAAAGTATGGATGTGTATTAAATTGGGAGGTGGTCTCCACTGTAGTTGGAAAAAGTTGGCATCCACCATTTTGGCCATATCTCCCGACTCGTAGCTCCAAAAAATTATAAAAAAATACCAGCCAAAACTTCAGCTCACGCGCTACAACTTTCATGTTGAAAAGTTTTTTTGAATCGGAGTGGAAGTATTTTTTAAAAATCTTACAAAATCATGTGCTTGATTTTTCTTCCACTAATGCTTTCAAGAAGGGTCCCATTTGGTTGAATTGTCATAAGGCTCCAAAGTCATGACATTATGAGCCTCACATGCCCTTTGGATGGCTCCAAATCCATTTCATATCTTTCCTTTTCACATTATACATTTTTCCTTCACCTTCCTCCATTGATCTTTACTCTTCACCCCCCCTTGGTAAACCGGTCCATGAAATATTTTCATCCAGTGATGTCTTGGATTTCCCAAGAGGTTGTTCCCACCCTCTTCTTTATTTCAAAGCTCCAAATGTACAAAAAATCAACAAAATGTTAGACAAATATTTTTTGTGATTTTCTCGGATCATATAGCCCCCCCCAACCTGGCTAGAGGTATTTATGCCTCTAGACACTCTTTGGTATCTTGAGCTAACCCCACCCTGATGTGATAGGGTTTTAAGCGCCATCCATTTACACTGGTCTTGTGAACTTTTCCCTCAATGTCTTGAAGCTTGTAGGAGCCATTGTTGAATTTTTTTGTGACCCAAAACGGTCCCTCCCACCGGTAGAGAAACTTGCCATCCTTTCTTTTATTAAAGCGATTGTCATATGGAAGCACTAAAGATCCCTCCTTGATGTTTTTATCTGTTAGCTTCTTGTTGAAATTTTCTCTACGCTTCTCAGCTTCCGGGGAGTAGTGGTTGATGGCTTCTTCACGATCCAATTGTAGCCTCTCTAGGTCCAGTAATCTTTGATGTAACTTCTCCTTTTGAGAGCCTATTGTGCCACCTAATACTCGAAGGCTAGCTAGTTTTACCTCAATAGGCAAAAGAGCCTCTTGTCCATAAACTAGATGAAAAGGTGTGAACCCTAACATGGTTTTGAAGGAGGTTCTGTAAGCCCATAGAGCTCCACTAAGGTGCTTGTCCCAATCTCGGGGACTTGAATGTACCTGTTTGCTGATGATTTTACAAATCATTCCATTTACCTTTTTGACCAATCCATTGCATTGAGGGTAGTAAGGGGTAGAGTGTCGTCGTTGAATATTTAGCTTTTGCATGAGTTCACCCACCACATTAGCTCTAAACCCTGGTCCTCTATCTGATAGTATTTCAAGAGGGGTACCAAACCTACAACAAATGTGGTCAAAGATGAATTTACTCACTTCCTTAGCAGTGATTCTTCTAGTTGGCATAGCCTCGGCCCATCTAGTCATGTAATCTACCCCCATGATAATATACTCTTTTCTTGATGGAGTGCGTGGTAGAGGCCCTATGGCATCAATTCCCCACTTCTCAAAGGGTCCATAGACCTTGATTGGGGTTTGGGGTTCTACTATGAGCCATCGTGGTCCTGATTTCTGACATTCTTCACATGTTTGACACCAATATTTGACATCTCGGTGTAGACTGGGCCAAGTAAAGCCGGCTTGTAGAACCTTTCTACTTGTGATGTCGTGTGCAAAGTGGCCTCCACACACATCATCATGGCAAGCTTCTAAGATTTCTTCGATTTCCCATTTTGACGGCACTTTCCTAAGCACACCATCCTTACCAAGACAATACAAACTGTCATTTACTATGCGATATCTTGTAGCCTTCCGAGCTAGCCACTGTCTTTCTCCCTTAGTCAGGTGTTTGGGAGCTTCTCCTTGTTCTAAGAGATGTAGAATATCTTCTAAGTCTTCCTTGCCTTGTCGAAGTGGGGGTTTGATAGCCACTACTCCCACCATTGACTCATTCAGCTTTGATGATGCTAGATGGTCGGCATCTTTGTTCTGGTCTCTTGGCACATGATGTACTTGTGCCTCCCTAAATCTTCTCATAAGAGATTTGGACTCTCTCATTTTACTAGAGAGGTTTGTATTTTTGCATGCCCATGTACCTTGCATTTGCCTTACCAATAGCATGGAGTCTCCAAAAGCATTCAATCTCTCGATTGAATTACTAAGACACCAACAAAGACCATGAATTAAAGCTTGATATTCTGCCTCATTGTTAGAGTGGACACCTTCCAAGATGATTCCTTCACAATAGATTTTCTCTCCTAAAGGAGAGAAAACAACAATGCCTGCGGCTGCCTTATCCTTAGTTCTCTTGTATGCACCATCAAAGTAGAGGCTATAAGCATCTACAAGAGTTTTTATGGATGGGGGTGGTGGAAGGTTCTTTATTTTCACCACGAGTTTTTTCTCATAGCACCTATTTGTCAAAATATCAGCCAAGCATGCCCGAGTTGTTTTTTCAACATGCACTGTATAGTCAAACTCTTGAAGTCGGACCACCCACTTTGCTATTTTGTCAGAGATTTCCATATGTTGTAGTGCATAGGGAAACATATCCTCCACAGTGATGATCACAAACCTCTTTGGAAGTAAATATGGCCGGAATTTGGTTACTGCAAACATGAGGGCCAACACTAGTTGTTCCATGGAGGTGTAAGCCTTCTCTGAGGCTTTCATGAGGCAGTTGGCAAAATACACAGGCCTCATGAAGGATGTTTTTGGATCTTTTTGTAGGAGAGCAGCACCAATGGCCTCTTCTCCCACACTAGGGTTTACAAAGAATGTTTCTTCCCAACAAGGCTGGAGGATTATAGGAAGTGACCCCAACATTTTCTTTATCTCCTTAAAATGTCCTTCACTCTGTTCACTCCATACAAGTGTTTCTTGGCATGTCAGTTGCTGTAGGGGGTATATGACCTGAGAGAGTAAGTGTATAAATCTACCCAAATATCTTAGCTTTTGTAAGAAGGAGACCAATTGTTTGATGGAGGTTGGGGAAGGTAGTGCTAGCAATGTTTCTACCTTATTTGGATCTACCTCAATTCCTTCAATTGACACTCCATGCCCTAGTAGTGTAACCTTGATTTCACCAATGTGACATTTATCCTTATTTAGTTGTCCACCCAACCTAGCTAAGCGAGTAAATCCTTCATCAACCTTGCGTAGATGTATGTTCCTTGAGCTGTAAATACAAAAGTCATCTATGAAAACCCTTATGGACTTACCAAAGTAAGGTTGGAAAACCATATTCATGAATCGTTGAAAGGTTGCTGGGGCATTTGTGAGACCAAAGGGCATGACCCGAAAGGCAAAACAGCCCCATGGTGTGATGAAAGTGGTCTTCTTTTGATCCTCCTCTGCAATGCGAATCTGGAAGTAGCCAGAGTAGCCATCACACACCGTATACCGCTCATGTCCCGCTACTTCATTCAAGATTTCATCTTGAAATGGGAGAGGGAAGTGGTCCCTCTTTGTTGCAGCATTTAGTGGCTTGTAATCTATGCATACTCGCCACTTACCATTTTTCTTTGGCCTCACTACTACTGGGGAGACCCATTCTGAATCTTCCACTGGGTATATGAATCCTGCATTCAAGAGTCTCTTCACCTCCATCAATAGTGCATCCTGTTGCACAATTCCCAATCTTCTCAATCTTTGTACTATAGGTTTGCTTCCTTCTTTGAGTTGGATGTGATGCTTCACTGCAGTGACACCTGTAATGTGAGTATAATCAGAAATAAACAATGATGCATGCTTCTTGAGGACATTCACATAACCCTCCCTTTCTTCATCCTTTATATCCTTGGATATCATCTTCTCTAGGCTAGCATTCCACACATCTTCTCCTTGGATTCTTGGGTTGTCTTCTGATAAGGTAGGTTCTTTTAAGGTGACGCCCATAACTTCGAGAGTGCTATCACTCTCTCCACTTGAACTCTCTTCCTCTTCTACTGATGAGGAACATCCACTTGAGCTCCACTCATCGGCAGACGTTTCTAGTTCAAGGTTCTCTTGACGCCCACTCTTCAAGTTGTAAACCACCTTTTGATCGTGGCCACCCACGTTACGTGGCCTCAACTCCAGATCTCCTGTTGCCCAATCTTGCCTAGCTCCGATGCCCATAAGCCAAGGTCTCCCTAGGATGAGGGGATATCCTTCCCCCTTTACTGGCATCACATAAACATCCACTGCTGTAGTGATTCCAAAAATAGAAACTCTCAAAGCTTTCACTACACCCACACATGTGACCGCATCATTGTTGGCCATCTTTGCCCTGAAGGTTGAGGATTCCATTACTTCTAAACCTAATTGATGCATAAGTTTTTCTGTCATGACACAAACCTCTGCTCCACTATCGATGTATGTTTTTTGAATCCGTTGACCTTTAATTTGAGCCTCCACTATAGGCACTATATCTTTGAGTCCATATGCCTTGATTGCACTAACCATTTTACCTTGCCTTGCCCTTGTGCTTACCATTTTTGACCATTGTCGTCGTAGCTTTGGAGAGGCATGAAGTAGTTGTGGCCAAGTAATTTTTGGCCCTTGAGAGCTCACGTCTGCTACCAGATCATAAGGTTGTGTCCGAGAACCCAAAGGGAAGTCAGAGATATCAATTTTAGACCTAGTTCGAGTCTTTCTCTTCTTCCCTTCATCTCAAGTGCCCTTGATGTACTTGCCTCATTGGTTGCTTTCTTGCTTGCCTCAGTCTGGACACGTACCCGCTTGATAGGCATTGTCTCTACTACATCTACCTTCATCTTACCTCTTGCTATTTCTTCTTGGAGCCTTCTATCCCTGACCACCTCCTCTATTTTTATGACATTAACATTTGGTTGAACAACAGGGGTTTCAGCTTGAACATAAGGTGGTTGTAAAATTGCAGGTCGTGATTGCTCTTGCTCTTGAGTCCTAGCACGAGGAGGGCTTACTTGTTGTCGAGGACCTCTGGCAGGGTGATCATATCTTCTAGGGTGAGGACAATTGTACATGCCATGTCCATTTTCTCCACAATTGTAACACAACATCTCCCTTGCTTGTCGCCGCATTTGTGGTCGATTCCCACCATTCCCCTCGATAGGTCTTCTTGCACCTTGCACAAGATTCACTCTCAAACCCTCTAGTTGATTAGTAAGATTGTTTATTTGTTGGATCATGTCTTCTTGACCTCTAACAAGGCCTGGTGCATTAGATACATTTGGGGAAACTTGAGAGGCCTCCATAGTTGTGATGTTGTTTCCCAAACCTGCTTGGCTAGCTTGGGCTTGGTACAGAATCTTTCGATTCTTTTCCCTAGTGATTCTCAAAGCATCTTCAAAAGTGTTTGGAAATTTCACATTTACCTTCTCCCTGAGCAAGGGATACAAACCTGAAATAAATCGATCCTTTTGAAGGCAGTTTGGAGCTCCTTCTCCAGGGTTCAGTGAGTCTGACCACTGCCCCCAAAGCTTCAAAAACCCTTCCTCATAAGTTGCATAACCATAAGGATCACTTTGATGGAGGGCCAAAAGCCATTGCCATAACTCTTCAGCTGAGTTAGTTTGTTGAAATCTCTGCAAGAAAGCTACATTCAATCCTTCCCATTCAGCTCTTTGGGCCAGATTTAGAGTTTGGAACCACATTCTAGCTTCTTCCTTGAGCACCAAAGGAAAAGCCCTCAACTTTAATGCTTCATCATCCCTCCCAGAGACAAGGAAGGCCATCTCAAGGTTGTCCAAAAAATCCAATGCATTTTCTCCATTGCGCCCAAAGAAGCTTGGAAATGCCATGTTGCCTTAGTAGAGTACAAAGATGAACACGTCTAGACTTAAGTTGTATTTTATGAGGGGAAGGATGAATGGGTTTACAGATGCATTGATTTCAGCAAGACGTCTAGGCTCCAATATGCTTCTAATAATGCCTTGGAATCTAAGCTTTGTGCTAGCTACAATATGCACAGTTTGCATAGCAAGTGGACGGATAGGTCCATACAACTCGTTGTGATTCATGAGAAACTATTATAATAGGATAAAGACATGTACATTGAAGGATGCATTGTAGTCTAGCATTGGGAAGATTATAGGTTCTGGTGATACAAGAATCTCCCTTAATCTTTCAGCCCCAAAGTACATGACAAGACGCTGCTGGAAGAAAATCTTCCTACTGATGCATACATTAACTTGGATGTTTTGTACAGAGTGGAAGCTGTAGAAATTCGGGCCATTATTATTATTCATGAGTAGAAACTACTTAAGGGAGTAGAGGAAATGCACTTTCTTGAATTATGAAGGATTTTTCCCAGAATGTTTCTTTTGGGATCCCACCAACTTTGCTATACGGAGAATTTGCTCACCAATGATTGTTCTTGCCTTGGTGTGTCCATCCTCGGCGACATATATTTCATAAGGTGTGATGGCCACCTTTTCAACCACACCCAACCTTCGAGCTAACAACAGTTGAAGGTAGTCTTCATACTTTGCACTTCTACAAAACTCCACACCGTTCATGCATAGTTGTCCTCCTTTGATGTGGATTAGGCCAGAGAGAGAGAGGGATTTGATGATTTGGAGACGAGGACCTCTCGGAAGGGCTTTCACTTTGTTTGCAAAACACTCACCACAATTATGAGAACCTAGCAATTGATGGCAACATATTTTTTTCCCTTGTGAGATAATGGAATTTCTAAAGTGAACACCTTTTACCCGCATGCGTGTCGTCATCCGATAGGCATACTTTCTTTCTTGGGCTTCCTTGGGAGACCATTGTGGGAGTCGTGGACTTCGATCAGCTTCAAAAGGAGTTGGTGAAGGCGTTGGAGAAGAGCCACTTGGAGTACTTGTTGTAGAGGATACACCACCATGTGTTGTATCGTCCCGCATGGATGAGAATGTCCTCAGCAAGGGCACCAATTTATGACGAAGGAAATTCGGTATGGCAGCCTCTATACTATGCCAAACTCCCTTCTGTCACAAAGTGAATGAGATAAGGGCACTACCTAGTCATGGAAGAGCGGACTAGGACACTATGCAAGAGGGAGAGGAGATTGTAAGGGAGAAGAGATGAAAACTAAGAGAGGAAGAGAGAGAGAGTGAGTGAGAATGAGAGAACTACGAAAAAATAGATGAATCAATAAACTTAAGAGATGGAGAAACCTCAGGACATAACCAATATACACAATATGGACACCAATATCCTGGGCTTATTACAGTGTAGAGCACACATAAGCTATATTAAGAGAAGGAATTCCATAAGCTCATGAAGGTGAATGGGGAAGGCTCAATAGGGCTGAAGGAGGTCTCTTTGCTCTCTCTCTTCTTACAAAATACAAAGGAGAAGGCCTCTTTATATAGGCCTTGAGGGTGTTTAGGGAGGAGGTTAAGATGTAATAGGAATTAACACTACCAAAGCTGCATTAAGGCGGTTCCACCAATATGGAAGCTCCATCTAGATGTTTTGTTGACCAATTTGTACTTAATCAAGCTCCATCATAGGTGAGTTGTCTCCATTCTCCCCCCCATAGCTTGAGTCCAAGAGCTCTCCTATAAAAAAATATAGAGAATCTTCATAAAATAAGATCATATCTAGCAATAATAGAGAGAGAGTAATGAGAGTCCATACATTACTACTACAACTAAGGATGATTTGAGGGTGATTTAGGAGGGGAATTCTAATGGTTTATTAGCTTGAGAGAGAGGATAAGAGAGGGGAAAGGGTTGGGGTCTAATGAATGATGTTTTATGGAAGTGTTAAGTGTGGGGAAGAAAGTATGGATGTGTATTAAATTGGGAGGTGGTCTCCACTGTAGTTGGAAAAAGTTGGCATCCACCATTTTGGCCATATCTCCCGACTCGTAGCTCCAAAAAATTATAAAAAAATACCAGCCGAAACTTCAGCTCACGCGCTACAACTTTCATGTTGAAAAGTTTTTTTGGATCGGAGTGGAAGTATTTTTAAAAAATCTTACAAAATCATGTGCTTGATTTTTCTTCCACTAATGCTTTCAAGAAGGGTCCCATTTGGTTGAATTGTCATAAGGCTCCAAAGTCATGACATTATGAGCCTCACATGCCCTTTGGATGGCTCCAAATCCATTTCATATCTTTCCTTTTCACATTATACATTTTTCCTTCACCTTCCTCCATTGATCTTTACTCTTCACCCCCCCTTGGTAAACCGGTCCATGAAATATTTTCATCCAGTGATGTCTTGGATTTCCCAAGAGGTTGTTCCCACCCTCTTCTTTATTTCAAAGCTCCAAATGTACAAAAAATCAACAAAATGTTAGATAAATATTTTTTGTGATTTTCTCGGATCAGATAGTCTAGGTTGTGCTCGCCAAGTTGGCAGAACACTGCCCCCACAGCCAATTTAGAAGCATTGATATGCACATGGAAGGTAATGGTCCAATTTGGGGTTCGTAGAATTGGTGTTGTGGTTAGAGCTTTCTTCAACTCTTGATATGCTTGTTGCCATGCGTTAATCCATTCAAAGACAATCAACTGCTTGTATAAAGGTCTGGCTATCAATGCGTAGTTCAGCACAAACCGCCGATAATATCCTATATGGCCTAAGAAGCATTGAACTCCCTTGTAGTTGGTTGGGGGTGGAAGGTCAACAATAACCCTGACTTTTGAGAAGTCAATGGCAATGCCGTTCTTCGACACCACGTGGCCTAGGATGTATCTATGCTTCACCCAAAATTGTCATTTCAAGGGATTCAAGGAGAGACGATACAGGCGATACCGCTCAAAGACTGCTTGGAGTTTGTTTAAGTGTTCCATCTAGGTCAAGTGAATGTAGAGGTGATCAACAAAGACTTCCAGCTCCTTGCAAAGCATGTCTTTAAATATGGTGCACATGAGACGTTGGAAGGTGGCAGGGGCATTAGTCAAACCGAAAGGCATGACTATGTAAGCAAAGACGCCCCACTTAGTGGCGAAGGCAGTCTTGTGGATAGGATGCACTTGCACCTGATTGTATCCTAAGAAGCCATCCAAAAAACTGTAGGCCTCCTTGCCCGCCACTCTTTCAAGCATGTGCTTGGTGTATGGCAATGGATAATTGTCCCTCTTAGTAGCAGCGTTCACCTTCTTGTAATTGACACACACTCTAATTTTTTTGTTTTTCTTCATCACGATGACTATGGGTGATACCCAATTCGTGTGCTCAATTTCATAAATGAATCCCACTCTCATCAGCTTATCAATCTCTTCCTTGACGGCAAGAGCGTGCTTTGGATTCATTGGGTACAGTCGCTGCTTCACTAGCGTTGCGTCTGGTGTCATGGGTATATTATGAGTCACTACACTCGGGTCTACCCCTTTAAGCTCTTCCAAGGACCAAGTGAATACATCTATGTACTCTCGCAAGAGAGTGACAAGACTCATTCCTTCTTCCTCAGTCAAGTCATCGGCAATGAAGGCTTGTCGGTTGTCTCCACTTCCTGGGCTAAGCTCACCTCCTTGACCCTAGCTGGTCCCTCGATTGGTTCGCTCGTTTGCCCTTGCCATTTGGCACCCAATAGGATTACTACCATGTCTCCTTTCTTAAATTTTGTAAATATTTTAGGGAGGTCCTACGGTTTTCGTTGTTCATCTGTTTATGTGTCCCTGGGTTGTTTCACCCTTTCCTGCTTCAATCGTCTGCATCTCAGGTGGACGGGTAGGTCCCCGTTGGTGCATCGAGTCTTGGGCGGCCTAGGTATTTCTGGGTCACTATCCGAGCTTACCTCTGACTCAGAGTTGAACTCGTCGTCTTTGCTAGAAGAGGGGTCTCCCCTGGTGGTCGCAGTTCAGATGGTGATTCTGTCCTAAGCACCGGGTGTCGCTCTTGGTTGGGCTAGGCTTGCTTGCTCAAGGTTTGTGGCTCCTACGTGTTCTAACCAAACACGATTACAATCCATGCGCATGATTCCTCACTCTATACTGTAGACACTCCTTTTTTTGTGGCTTGGAGTCTGCCAGTATTTGTTCTATTTCATGTCCCTCAGTGTCCTATTCTACCGTGTCCATCTCACCCTCACTTTCATCACTGAAGGATTGGTAGTCTTCATACTCGTTATCAGAGTCCTCTGCATTAGACTGCTCGTCGTCTCCTAGGGCTTGGTATATCTCTTGTCGTGGATCAGGGACTAGGGCCTAGTTGTAAGTAAGGTTCAAGTCATGCACCCTGGTCCATTGCCACTTGGATTCGCCTAAGAGATCCTGGAGTGGTTTGAAGTTTGCTACCGGGTTGTCAGCTAGTTTGTCCATTAAGTATTCCAGAGTCTCTTGGAGCTCCCTTTTGTTGTTTGGCACTTGGAAGGTGACGGGCTTAGGTCTCCCACGAAGGGTTCCTGCCATCGTGCAAATTGGTGCAGTGGCCGTGCCATCAGGCCTGCCCCTCATCTTGATGGCTTGCTCATATGCCTCATGATCCGAGAATGGCAGGTCGACTGTAGTAAGGACATGCATCCAATCCCGCTCATCCTTTGGGCATGGGATATACTTGGTCAAGGCCCCATAAGACTTCTTGACTTGAGCATCACCCTTGAGCATCGCAGAGATGGCGTCCAAATCCACTGGTGAGGTCTTCCAAGTGTCCATTTCTACCCTCACAGCTTCTGTTCTATTGCCTAGGAAGATCAAGCCGTTACCCCAATCTTCGATAACTCTGGCGTTGCGCATCCAGGGTCGGCCTAACATGATATCATAGTCCACCCTCCTTCATGACTATAAACTCAACAGAGAATTGGACACCTGCGATTTTCACTAGCCAGTTTTTAAGTACCTTGAATGGCTTCACTCTCATGCGGTTTGCTAATGTGACATTAAACCGAGCGGTCTCGACTGGTGGGTTTCCCCATGTCTGTAGTATTGCGTGGCTCAGCACACTAACCCCGGCTCCCGTGTCTACGATCCCCTTTCTCGTTGTGTCACCTAAGGCTAGGACTGGTAACACTGCATGCATCTCGATGCCTTCCTAGAAGGCATTAACGTGCAAGGATTTTGGCACAGAGTGTAGTGTCAAACTCGATATTTATGTTTCTACATCGTAATCGTGTAGATCCGCAGCTTGTTCTTGTGACCCCTCAATCCACTGCTTGAGGTCTTGCCATAGGGTGGGATGCTGCTTAAGCATGTCTCCCAAGCTTAACATCATAGGGGTGGTCACTAGCGTGGTAAGGAGGCTGTCGTCTCTCTCCTAAACCAGATTGTCCTGGCCAACGACCGTGACTGATTTGCGGGCCAAAACAAAAATGGTATCCCATGAATCTTAGATACATCTATAATGTTAGGGAGTCTAATGAACTTCTCAAAGCTAAATTTATCTATAAAATCAAGCACATTATTTAGATATCACCCATTGTAATTGTATTCAAGAAGAATGGTAAGATTAGAATATGTGTCAATTACAAGAATGTAAGCACATATACTAAGAGAGATCATTATCATTGCCATACATGGAGCGCATAATTGAGCACATGGTAGAAAATGAAGCATAATTTTCTTAATAAAATTTTAAAGTAAAGTCAAGTGTAAGTTGTTAACAACAAATGTGGAAGGCTAGAATGAAAGGAAAAGTTAAGGAAAATCAAAGCATAATTGCCAAATTTATTTTTGAAAGGAAATTATTTTGGGAGCACTTCAGTGTATTATTTTTTGGCACTTGTATTATTTTTATACCTCATAAATATCACATTATCATGGTTGTATTATTTTGTGAGAGATAGGCTCACTCCTATGCACATCGTATTATCACATCCACAACTGTCGTGTGACTTGCATACATAAATATGTAAATGCAATAGTGTAGGCTAGGTCTAATTAGGTCAATGTACAAGTATGCTTCAAGAACAGCCTAGAGTACACAAATGGGATAGGACATCAAAAAGAGGGTGCAAAATCTAATTCATAATCATAGAAATCCTCAAATACAAAAGGGGCACAAACCCTGGGATAAAAAGTGGGGTGCAAACCCTAAAACACAAAAAGGGCACCACCCTAGCAGAGAGACCTAACTCTAACCCTAATCTTGGTCTATATAAAGGTGAAAGGTCTCAATTTGTTTACCCTTTTAGTCATGTTGTGAAAGCTCTACTAGTGCGACTATTAAAGATTTCTATTTACTTCTTCTATTCTATAATCTTGCTTCCATTGTTGGAAGTGAGGGAGAGAGATAGTGAGAGGTGTGCTGAGTGAGAAACTAAGAAAAGGTAAGGCTCTATGTCATCTTCTTGCTTTTCTTCTTCTTCAACTTCTTTTCTCAACATTGGTGTGCTTGGTGATAGATGCAATAGAGTGATGACATTAGACCCTGTTATTGGATAATGGAACCATCTTTGAGCCTTCAAGCTTTTGGACTACAATGTTGGAAGGTAACATAGGTGAGTTCACTATACCTCAAAGCTAGTCTTTTATTCTTACTTACTTGGGTTGGAGAAAAGGATGCATGGTTAATTAGCATAAAGTGTTGAGAAGACAAGGTGAGAGATTGCCATCAAAGCGAGTTGCAGTGCTTGAAAGAATAGAAGTTTTTTCAATGCCCTAATTGTTAGTCTAACATTTTGATTCTGTTTGCAGGGACAAAGGATGATATATCTCTATTGAGGTTCTCATAGTTTTACTGTGTAGTGAAATAGAAGGCTTATCTACTTGAGTATAGATAGGATAGATGCATCCGCATTCATAACTCGCATAAGTTTGAAACACATGCATCTAGTTTAGGAAGGCTAAATCAGAAGAAGCCAATTAGGTGAATTGTGGAAACATTAAAATTTGTTAGAGTAGTATAAAACACAAATCTCAAACTAAAAAACACAAAAAACCTCAAAAAATTAACACGAAAATGCAAAAAAGTAAAAAGGAAAAATGCAAAATGCAAAATATAAAACTCAAACTCTTCTTGATTAAACAAGCCATATAACATTATTGTGGAATGAAGAAGCAATCTTGGTTGTCATGGACGATTAGTTATGCATACATTGAAGGAAATGAGATTTGCAAATCAAGACTCAAAAAATGGAAAAGGCACAATGTAGAATGAAAAACTTAGAAGCTAAAATCTTGGAAAGAGGATATGATGAAGGAGTTTGATGTTTACAACCTGGCAATTGGAGGGACATGACTCACAAATGACATGGAGCCATGATGGAGTGGGTATAGTCCAAGTTACAAGAGAGAGTTGAATGGGAAAAGAGTCAAGAAAAGTATAAGGAATAGAAGGGAATAAGGAGCTAGGCTCCAAATAGATTTTAAGCACATATCCTTGTCACATAGTGGGGCATACTTTTTAGTGGATCCTAATATAACTTTTTGGTTGCCAATAGTTGACTCAAGCTACTCATCGATATCTCTAGTTATTATATAAAAGTTAACTTTTCATAAGTTATGTCATGAGTTTTCTTTGACTAGTTAACTCCATAGCTGTCCTTGTGATTGGTTGGTGCCTCACTACCTCGAGTGGCAGGCCGTGATGGTAGTTTTGTTCTAGCGGCACACCATTCACTTACAGATCCACATACAAACACAAACACACATTCACTTAAGACACTAAATACACACGACACACTCACAAACATACAGCAACACATACACAACAGACACACACAAGCACAGAATTCACATACAAAACAAAAGAAAAAAACTCATGTCACATCCACACACACACACACACACACAAAACACATACAACACACACTCACTCATGGATCCACTCACAAGCACACACATAAACATACGTCCACATACCGCACATATAACCCACCAACAAAAACATAATCTACACACAAAAATATATATACCTCTTCCCTACACACACATAAACCTTAACCATACACACCCCCACACATGAACATCTCTACACCTCATGCACTAAGACACCTCACACACACACACATGCACACACACACACACACATGCACATGCACACGTGCATGCACATGCACACGCACACGCACACACACACGCACACGCACACACACACGCTTATACACCTATGCACCTTAAACACATTAAATGTGCACATTGATAGATTTACACACTATACCACTCAAACACTCACAAAACATACATAGACACCACACCTGTAGCACACTTAACCCATGCACATGCCCTATATCCCATGCTATGCCCTTACTCCCATACTGCCATCCCACTCACACACTATATGCTAGTACTCCCACACTAGTTCAAAAGAAAATGAGGTTTACCAAAGATATCCTAAGTGTTGAATCACCCGTATCTACTCAGATTGTCCAAAGAGGAAAGCTAGCACTAGCAAGGCCATACTATACCCACTGTCCAAAGAGGAAAGCTAGAACTAGCAAGGTCGTACTACCCACAATATCCTCTTTGCAGTAGAAATATTCAAAGATGAGGATATGGTTCCCACTTTGATCAATGACATTACCAAAGCACAAGCAAAGCAAGGCCACCTTAGTATCCTTGGCCCATCTCTAATGACTAGCTCTATGATTCGAAAGAAGAATGTAAAGAAGAAAGGCAAGTGTGCTATTCTCAAGTTCAAGAGTGAAGGAGCAACCTCAATCCTTGTGATCATTTCAAGTGTTGAACAAGCTACCTCTGCTCCACACACCGGACTAGTTTCCTCATACAAAGTAGATGAACATTTAGACCTAGAACATTAACTTAAGCTAATTAGCAAGATGAAGAAGGTGGAAGAGGCACAAGCTAACATTATGGATGAAGAAGCCAAGGACAAATTGAATCTACATATAGGGGATAGCGCAGTTCCCTTGTCCTCATCGATTTGTCTTAATATTTTTGAAGACCAGCTACTAAACTTGGAGCACAACTGCATGCTCAAAATCAAGCACAGAAGTTTTAGTATCAAGAAGTAGATCCATAACTTTCAGCTATAGTAGTCTCTATAAGCATCTCAATCCTATTGAATATGCTTTTCAAAGGGGCACCCACAATTTGGAAAACTTTGAAGATATGAATCAATGGAAGTGATGAGACCCAACTAATTGAGGAGCATGCACCAAATCATATGCATAGCTCCCTACCTACCCTAGCACTTGGTGCTCCAAGAGTCGCCATGTTTTGGGAGGGTGATGAATAACATGCAATTCTTCCTGTGGAAGCCCTCTATGACTCCATAAGAAGATGCATTATAGATATATGAGCTATTATGTTTGACTATCACAATAACCTCTTTGTCTCCATGATGGTCCCTAAAGAATCCAATATAGAAAAGGAAAGTGAGTCTGAAGTGAACCAATAGAGTATAAAAGTGATACACATTTTGCTAGGACTATGAATCTGATGAATGAACAATTAAGCAAAATACAATAGACCAAAAACCTTCAAAACATGACTCATTATCTATTGATGCAGGCTGATCTATTCAAAACCCTCAAAAGACCTACCCTTCATGCTTGTTTGACATCAGAGGAGCCAAATTCAAAGTCAAATACTAGCATTGACTCAATGTTTTGACTAAGGTTGTCATCTCCTTACCATCTTGAAGCTAAAGGTGGCCAAGTTGAGTTCACCAAATTTTTTTTTGCTTAATGTTTTGACTAAGACCGTATTTGCTTTGTATTCAAATTGTGATAACAAGCTTATGGTTGCCCTATGGACCTATTGCATACCTCTCAAATCCACAACTAGTCAAACTCCACTTTGACTTACCTATAGCACTAATGCTATTGTGCTTGTGGAGTTTTCAAAGTCTTCACATTTTTGGCAATACATGCCCTTCTTACAAAAGAGGTACAATGTAAGGCCTAGTTTCATAAACATGTGCAACAATGATCCTTTGACAAAGTTGACTTGGTGCTTTTGTATTTTCTTAAAGGACATAAGCGAAAATTTGACCATATTATGTTTATCATATCAACAAGATTGGCAATGCCAAACTTGAGACTTTGGAGGGGAATGTATTAGATAGGTCAATGGCAGCTATTTTAAGAAGTATTACCCCCTAGGTTATTACTTGCATAAAAAACCCATGCATCCTCATGTTGTTCCTATCAGAATAGATATGGTGGATGAACAAACCTGATACGAAAAACTTGATCAGAATGTTAATGCTCCAAACATCACCTCACCTAGTCGCATGAAGAATTCCTATTAGTTCTCTAATGTATGGGCTATTTCCATCTCTTTAGTGGACCCAAGAGATGACATTGTCATTCCTCCAACCTTTCTTCAATCCAATTGATTACTGCTACCAAGAAAGTCTCTATTGATACAATTAGTGATGAAGGTTCTAACTATAACACACTTCCATATAATAACTGGATGCAATTGGACCAACACACTTTGACACCCACTCACACTAAATTTAATCTCTTGCTTTCTATTGCAACAAAGAACATTCCCATTCTTTTTTATATTCTCCTAAATAGAGAAGAAGAAGGAAAGGTACTTCTCTTAGGACAAATGTTTAAGTATCAAGTTCCGTGTAATATCAACTATGTTGATTAGTGTATTACCTTCAATTTTGTAGCACCTAAGTCATTTTGACTTTCATCCCACCCCTTCTCAATCTAGTGGCTCATTACTTGGCCCATTGCTTTACGACTAGCACCACCAAGCTATTCTTATTAGTCAAGCCTCAAAATCCAAACTTGTGAACTCTACTCATTTTAAGTGCTGAACTTGCATTGAATCGTAGGTCCCACTGACCCCTCTAAACCCTCAAAACCTATGCGCAAAAAATTGAATAGACATCACAAGGCTCCTCCAAAGCCTAAATTTTCATTTTTCTAGGTGGCATATCCTCTCATAGAGGTGCAAGGTTACCACAAGGGGAATGGATACATTCAGATCCCAAAAGGATCTAAACCCCCATTTGTTCCTTGACTTTAGGTCCCGCCTAAGGTAACTCCAAAAGCTATTCCAAATGCTAAACTTCCTATCATGGAAATCTCACACATCATTGCACTTAGCTGCACTATCTTTCACACAATTAATATTTATTAACTCTTTAGTCAATCTTGAGCAGCCAATTCCCAAGCAATCTGCTATTTGATACCCACGAGACACACTTTCTACCGCTTTTGCTAGTTCACATTCCAAGACCCACATTCTACTTGTGCTCCTAAAACCACCCTTAAGACAAGGGTAATGAAGCATATTTGCCACATTTTTTCTCTAATTTGAGTAGCAAAAGGCAAAATAATCTAATTCATCTACTTCAAGGATAGGATGTCTCCATTCTAGCTAAAGCTTCCACACCTCTCATGGTTCCTCAACGAGATACTCTCTTCATCTTTTTCTTCTCATGTACTTCTTGATGACTCATCTAGATCTTCTCTTTGTGCTTCTACTTCCTACAAGTTGACTAGATACTCTCGCACCCTTCTAGGTGGAAGCTCGAAGGACTTGCATCATTCTCTTGTAGCACTCTTGGGAATTAGGTTCCAAGTCAATTAGTAGTTGTAGCTCTTGAGATTCTGCCTACCATGACTTCAAGAGGCTCTACTACAATAGATGATTTAGGGGGTGATTGGGCTAAGATGTCACTTGGTTCAGAGGGCTTTGAGTGCACCATTTTCATATCTCTCATTTCTTGATCACCATAGAATCTTGTTGGATTTGAGGCAAAAAATGTGAGCTCTCTTCCATAGTAAATATTTTGCAAGTGCTCATAGCCATTGCCAATTGAATTTTTAGTTCCTCTACATCCTTTATGCTTCTAGAAGATGTAGTGTAGATGGCTTGTTGATAGAGATCTTATTGTATTGAAAGTGCATGTTTATAGGTTGCCACATGAAGCTTGAATCAATGTTTCTTATGAAGGGAATGTGCCAAGTCAGTATAGCCATTTTCTATAGCATTCTCTTATAAGATCTATTATGTATTTTCTCTAACTAATTGATTGCATCATACTTGTCCCAATTGTGACTTGTAATTATGTAAAGGCTACCTTCATCTATGCTTGAGTTTGATGACCTTCTAACACCTCTTTGGTGAGAGCTATTATCCTTGCTCTTTCTTTCTCTAACTACCCCATCAAGTCTACACTTTTTGCACCATTGGAGTCACCTTGTTTCCTTAGAGTTTAACCTATTGCATCATTCCTCTCAAATCCATTTTTTTCTTGTTGTCCTCAATTCATGTCCATAAGTCATGTAACTATTGAGATGAGTGCCTCAAGACTTCCTTATGATCCATTATCTTCTCTTCATGATTCCTTTGTATCTCTAGCCTATCTTGAATTCCTCGTTCCTTTGTCTTGTGTCAACTCCTTGCATAATAGCTCCAACGTGCTAAGACTACCAAGATCTACTAGCATTCTTCCTATGCATTCTCATGAACTAGTGGCGGACATCGTATGTCATTATGTCTTTTACAAAAGTCATTGTATCTTCCTCCATCTACTTACCCTTTTCCATCTCATTGATCTTGGTCTACAACATCTAAAGAGTGGAAAATTTTGAAAATATCCCAAAGCAATCACTGATTTCTCTTCTATGCCATTTCCCTTTCCTTTGCCAGACCCTCTAGCTCTCTTGGCAAGTTTTTCTTTCACTCTCTATGAAATTATCTTTCTTTTGCTTGCCTTCCTCATATGATTCTTGCATGATTGTGACTATGTCCTCCTTTTCTTTTGGAGAGCCTCTTCATGTGTTACACCTCATTTAGAGGCTCTTGTTTTCCTTTCTTGCTACCTCTCTAGCTCAATTTGTTGAGTGGCCGCTCATAACTTGGATCCTAGTCCTTTATTTAGTCTTTTATCCTTCATTTGACCCACCCTTGCTTCTTCTTGGGTTGCCTACAATGGCTCTATGGGTCCTACAACTCTAGTGGTGGCCTTATCATAGTTGAGTCCACACAATTTGGCTACAGTCCCTAAGATCCCCCTTCTTGATGGCTAAGGATGAAAATCCATCTACCTGGTGACATTGGGCTTATCACCTCACCTTTGATCCATTAGGGGAGTTTTAAGGTGTTAACCCCAGCTCAAGATAGCTAGCTCAAGATGGAAGCAAAAGAAGTGAAGTGTGGATGAAATGGAAGAAGCAGGACGGAGAACAAGTAAAGGCGCAAGGGCGGCCTCTAAAATCAAGTTGAAGGAAAAAGTGCATTTTTAAGTGAAACACACCCTAAAATTTTTGTAAAAGAGTGCCAGGCTCCCTCTTGTGCAAATTGTAAAAGGGTAGATGGGCATAGGCTAAAGAAATAGGCCAAGTAGAAGGGAATGGAAAAGAGGACCTTGCCACAATGGGCGGTTATGTAAAAAAGGGGATGGGCGCCCATGGGATTTTAGGGCATGTATATAAAGTTCAAAAAGTGAATGAGAGCTCATTCTTTGGGTGTGGCAACAAGAGACTCTTCTCCTTCTCTTCTTCTCTTCTCTTTGCTTGCTTGTGTGTGCTTGAGAGAGGGAGTGTGAGAGTGTGAGGGAGTGAGTGTGTGAGGGTGAGGGATCAAGGAGGTGAAGCTCTCCACCATCTCCTCTCTTCGTATTCTCTTATCTTCTCTTCTCTTGTCTCGCACTCAGCTATGGAGGATGTAGCTTGGAGGTGGAGGCTTGAGGATGCTTGAGCTTGCATCAACAATCATGGAGCTACTAATGTGTTTGAGGGAGGAGGCAACTCATTTGGGCATCGATGTAAGCTCACTACACCCCACTAAGATCGAAGGCTCATTGGCTAGGTGAGAGATAGCCATATGTGCTCGCTTGAAAGCTCGAATGAGTAAGTAGTCCATGGGTCATGACAGTTGAGCGTGAGCACCCTCTACATATTGGTTCCATTGCTAGGACCAACAGATTCAAGCTTGAGTGCTTGCACGTCTCAAATCGAGCATCGAAGTAAGGATTTCATCCCTGAACCGGAGCTTGAGATAGGTAGGAAGTTTTGGGTTTTTAAATCTTCACAACATTAAGTATTTTGGTTATTTTGGTGGTTTGATGATCAAGAGAGTAGGAGAAAATATTTCAGTACTTTGCTTTCGATTCTTGTTGCATTTAGAGTAGGTTAGGATTAAGAAATCGGATTGGAAAAGTGTAGGATTTGCTGTTGTAAAACAAGCCCAAATAGGGCACAAATCAAGAAAAACAGGGAAAAAAGAGTGCTCAAGGGGATGAAGGTCGACAAGTGAGTGATTAGGAGTAGCAAGACCTTTGATGGGAAGGGATTTAATAGCCAAGAGGCCAAGGGAGAGCTCATTTGAAACTCTAATTGAGAGAGAGAGAGAGAGAGAGAGAGAGAGAGAGAGAGAGAGAGAGAGAGAGAGAGAGAGCTCCATTGCATGGATTCGCTTTGTTTTTTTTGCCAACGAGTTTGTTGCCCACTACAGGTATATCCAACCCTTCTTCTTAATCCATGGATATGATCTGGAAGTGCTCGACGATTACCTTGTCTTGAATCTCTCAGTTTGTCGGATTTTTTGTCATTTCGACAAGAAATACACCGCGTTCGGCTCGTCTGAGTGGCTTGAGTCCCAGAATTGACCCTCAGCCACTTGTCTTTGGCCTCTTCCACTCATCCGACTTAGCCTTACTCACTCGGACACACCTGGACTCGACCCAACCAAGCTACACATTCAAACACACTAGATACTCAGCCCTCGACCATTCGGCCCCTCCAAGTTATACACTCAACCTGCAATTTGAACTTGTTGGGCCGAAGTTGATTTTTCTCAAAATTTTTAAATTTTGGACCATACTCACATAGACACCAGCTATACGAACCTCGGAAGGCCATACAAACACCTGAAACACCTTTCTGGAGCAAGGAATAGAAGAATCAGCAAGACGTAGGTGTAGGGGCAATGCTAGTCAACTATCTAGCAATCTAGCTCGTTAGCGGCATCAAACGAAGTCCTAAACCCCCAAACGAATCTTAACTGAGCAGAAGGCGCAATGAAAAACCTATAAGCTGGCGATGACAGCCAAAAATCAACCAAAAATAGAACATACAAGCCTATCAGGCCCAACCCATAAATGAGAGTGCAAGAGCTACTTAGACACTTTGTTTTCTCACTCACTCTAATTTCCAGCACTTGAAACACACTTAAGAAAAGCTAAAAGCCTGATTGTGCACAGTGCATGGAAAAGAGTGCACACATACACACACATAATGAAGGTAAGTTGAGGATTGTTTGTAATTAACAAGGAACTCACTTGGACATAAAAACTTGAAAGAACCCACCAATAAGAGAAGATTCCAAGACATAGATGGGTGATCAAATCCCCAAGTGTAGGACCAAGCAAAGAACACAAATGAAAAGTTAGATGTAGCAAGGACTAACACTATCAGGGAAGTGGATCTACACCCGACCTCATCAACTTGATCAACAACTCGGTAGAACATGAAATCTTAGATATGGAAGAGGGCAGCTCAGATCATAAAAGCAACGAAGAACTTGACCTAGGAGACTTTCCTGATGTGATCCAGCAATTAGTGAGCAAATATGACACTCAAAATCGGTTAGAATATCGCGGCAGATGACCTGCAGAGGACATCATAGCAGACCTTGAGAAGGAGAGAAAACTAGCATGCAAAGCTCTGCAAGGCATAGTTGCTTACAACCAGGATTAGCAGACTAGAAGCTTACGCCAGAGCATGGAAATGCGAGAGATCTAGAGAGTGCTAGCCCTAGTAGGTAGAAATCGGATAGAGAATGAGAGAGTCTAGAAGGAAACCTCACGCTGGAGCAAATTTTTGAGAAAGCGGCTGCTAGATAATATGGCAGCGGAGCAGAGTGCTGCAACATTAGCAACATCGCTACTGGCAAGGTTAGGAGCCAGTCAAGTCTCTAAGAGCCAATAAAAAATTCCTGTAGTAGCAAAGCAACTGGACAAATACTAGCCGCATGACAACCTGTAAAGTTTTGTAGAGCAGCTTGAGCAGGTTTGTGAGGCCAACAACCTCACTGATCTCACTCAACACTTGCAAGCTTTTGGTGTATGCCTAGGAGATAAGGATAGGACGTACTACATGAGTCTAAATGCTGTTGAGCGAGCCAATTTCAGTGGCATGAAAAATCTCTTCATTAAGAGATTCTTCGAACCTAGATACTTCGACAACCTACTAGTGCTACTCATGAATGTCAAGCATGTGAAAGATGCGGGATCTAGGACATGGTAGTGAGTTATGGTGGATGGAAGGAGAAGAGTGGACTCATGATGGAGAAGAGAAAGACACTATTTGTTAAACAAGTGAATTAGGTTCCAAGATTGAGACTTGGACTCATAAACACAATCTTTTGTATGTGGACAATGACACTGACACTTTACTGAAAAGAAAAGAGTACTATCATTGCATTAAGAAAAGGAAGCAAGTACAATGCTTTATAGGAAAGTAGGAAACTGCAGTAGGCACCACTGTGCATATGGGATAGGTAAGCCTGCATGTCCTTTGAATTTGGCTTATTCTATGAGAAGGGAATAGAGCCTACCTTGTTTGGGTATACTGATGCAGATTGGACAAATAATCTTATGGATAGGAGATCCACCAGTGGTTATGCATTTTCATTTGGATCAGCAATGGTAAGTTAGAGCAGCAAAAAGAAACCTACAGTTTCTTTATCAAGTACAAAAGTTGAGTATTGAGGTGTTGCATTGGCAACATGTGAGCAGACATGGCTAAGATTGGTTTTATGTGACATGGGGATTGAAATTGATGGTGGAGTCATCATATATTGTGAAAACATTAGTAGATTATGTTAGCAAAGAACCCATTCTACCATGCCAGAACAAAATACATAGAAGTGCAATATCACTTCATTAGAGAGAAGGTCATTGATGGAGAGGTTGACTTGGTTCATGTCAAAACAAATGACCAAGTTGCTAATATCTTTAACAAAGCATTAGGTAAAGATAAGTTTGAGTATTTCAGGAGTGCACTTGGAGTATTATCTTTGCAAGCTCATTTTGAGCTTGAGGGGGAGTGTTGAGAAATAAGGCATAGCCTAAGCCTTATCTCATGGTTGTATTAAGTAAGTGTGTGTGAGGTTTTGTAAAGTTTCCTAAAGGCCAAAGTTTCTATCTCTTTGAGAGTGACTTTTGAAGCTCCATACAAAGAGGATGTCAATGAGTGTGATTGCTAAATCTCAACACCCCTCCTCAATCACAACTGGAAAGGCACAAAGTGTGTAGAGGCTGTAATGAGAACCACCTGCAAAGTGTGGGCACACCACAAACATGGTCTACACCAGAGGCTGTCGCAAAAAAGGCTAAGTGTGGGCACCAAAACATGATGGACATCCAAAGGCTGTAACAGGGGCCTCACAAAGTGTATAGGGACTGTAATGCCAAGTTACATAAGGAGTTTACAAAGCTTATGGCAAGAAGCATTAGGGCAAGGAAATACAAGGCTTTTAAAACAGTCTATCAGAGTAATGAGAGTAGAAGGACTGATGAGTCTTGTCCTTCCGATCCTGGTGGTCTTCATCTTCATCTTCTTCTTCATCTTTTGGTCCATGGTCTTCTTCTTCTTTCACAGCTGCAAGATAGGCCTTTTGGACCTCTTTCTAGCATGACAGAACTTCTCAGTGCGTCCGGTCCTTTTGCAGAAGTCAAAGAAGACCGGTTCCTTTTTACCTTTGTATCTGTTGTTTACATATAACACTTGTTCATCCTTTGAAGTGCTAGGCTCTTCTTTGCTTTTAAGTTTCTTTTCTTCCTCTAGCAGAGAGGCTTTAATGTCAACAAGTTGAGGATCAGGCATATTGGTTAGAGTGGTTGATACATTATCATAAGCAAGAGGCAAACTTTTTAACAAGACACTAATACAAACATCTTCATCCATTTTTAGCTTTATCCCTGCAAGTTGAGTAAGCAGGCTTTCCATGTAGTTCAAATGGGATGCCAGGGATGTATGAGGCTTCATATCAAGTCAGAAAAATTCAATTAATAGACCATACTTAGACAACTTTGACTGTGCACCAAATGAGGTATCCAATTTATCCCAAGTGTCATGGGATGTGTCACAGGCATCCACATGATGGATGTAGCTATCGTCCAATTCCAGTTTAATGATGGCTTGTGCCTTGTCATCATTCTTCTGCCAAGTAACTGCAAGGTCCGCATCCTGAGGTTTCTTCTCTTTGCCATTGGTAATGGCCCAAAGACCCTTCTTCATCAGAATGAGCTTGATGCGGGTTTGCCAGGTGTGAAACCCGACTCCTTTGAATCGAGCATTTGGAGAGTCTTTTCCCATGTTGAGGTTGCAAGATTAGCAGCAAATCAACTCCAAAATTCTAAGATTTTATCAGTGGAAGAGAAAATTACAATGTATCAAGAGACACAGGTAATGATAGTGTGAAAACACACTATGTCTGTGCTGATGTTGAGCTTGAATCTTCTTGTTCGGGGTCGTTTGGTCGTTCTTCAATCTTCTCAGGTTCTTCCCTTCCTTGATTTGGTGCTGGGATAGTGGGTCAGAGTGGGCTTTAGCTTGGTTTAGTGGCAGGAGTGAGAAAATGAGAGAAAAAATGAGTTTGGGAGATTTGGCTATGGTGGAATTAGGGTTTCTGAGACAGGGGCCTGGTTTTTTGCATATTGCAGGAGTTATAGTTGATCATTTCCCAAACTTTTTACATGTATAGGAAGTGTACTTCAAGGGCTATCAAAACCCCATAACAATCGATCAGATCGCGGGCAGTACGGCGCGCGCAGAGAGGTCGATCAGAAACGGTGCAGATCAGGACATGCATAGTCGATTTTTGTAATGCCGGGGCCAGAGAGCAACAATTTCATCAATTAATGTGATAGGGAGTTGCGCCTAATGTTGGGGAACATCTTCCAAGAAGAAGTCATAAGCTGATTTGACCTGTAGAGGGAGATCTCAGCCCTCTATCAGAGGTATGTCCAGGATGGCTATGGTGGCCACAAGATAGAACCACAGAAGAATGACAATGCTAGAGCTATAGGAGCCCAATGTTGGACTGTAATGCAATAGAGGGAAGCTCAAGGAGTTTAGGAACAATCCTCCAGAAGAGAGATTGGGGAGATACTGCCTGGTTCAAGAGATCTAAAAGCTCAAAGATAGGTAGGTGCAGGTTTGGCTATGGCTGCCAAATAGGGCAGTGAGAAAAAAGAGTAGAAGATGAAATCTTGAGCTGGACTGAGCTCAAGCTGAGCTAGATGAAAGTGAAATGGAGCTGAAGGAGTAGTGCCATGCCCATCTGTGCTTTGATACCATGTGAAAGATGCGGGATCTAGGACATGGCAGTGAGTTATGGTGGATGGAAGGAGAAGAGTAGGCTCATGATGGAGAAGAGAAAGACACTATTTGTTACACAAGTGAATTAGGTTCCAAGATTGAGACTTGGACTCATAAACACAATCTTGTGTATGTGGACAATGACACTGACACTTTACTGAAAAGAAAAGAGTACTATCATTGCATTAAGAAAAGGAAGCAAGTACAATGCTTTATAGGAAAGTAGGAAACTGCAGTAGGCACCACTGTGCATATGGGATAGGTAAGCCTGCATGTCCTTGGCCCTGAAACTCCATACAAAGAGGCTGTCAATGAGTGTGATTGCTGAATCTCAACGGAGCAAAGAGAGAAAGAGGACATCCGAGATTACATGACCCATGTGAGGAGCCTCTTCAAGAGAATCCCTATGGGTGAAAGACTTACTGAAAGAGCAGTGTCCACAGTATTCATTAATGGAATATGAAGTAAAGAGCTCTATAATGCCTTGGTAGGCAACTCGAGCCTACAGCAAGACACATTGGCAAGGTTCTTTGAAGAAGCTATTAGAGTGGATGACCAGCTCAAGGAGAGAAGCTCCACGAGCTCGAATTGAGAAGAGTCCAGCACTAGGAATTCCGAGAGAGCTTCAATGCCGAGCAAGAGATCAGGCCCAAGTGCTTAAGATAAAGGGAAGGGCAGTGATTCATGACAAGAGCTAGCAGAGATGAAGATGGAAATAGCCAAATTGCAGGAGATGATGAGACAACCAATGCACCCACATGTCCAATGAGTGTATTGTGGCAAAAACCACATAGCAGCCAAGTGTCTGGACCCTAGGTCATGACCTTGCACTAATTGCGGTAGGTTCAGGCATAATGCCATACATTGTCGATTACCTCAGAGACTCCCATACTCATAGCCTTACGATCAACCCTACCTTGTAAATAGGTCGCCGAACTTCTTTGGAAGGAAAGCCCCATTGACCCTCCTAACACCTAATGACACTAAGTTGACTATCCCTAGGATGGAGATAAACCCTACAGGTATCCCTAGACCACATGGACCCTACATAACCCATCCACCAAGTGACACTTTAGTCCACTGGAGCCAAACAATGAAGAGCCTTATGTACACCCTTGTGCATTGTATGAAAAAGAAGGCAATGCAATCCTTATGGACTACTGACGAATACCGGTGATCGCGTTAGGTAGAGGGAGAGATAAAGGCCTAGGAGGGCAAACACAAGAGCCAATTAATTGTGTTGGACTTGCAGTCATCCATGACATGTTTCTTCGTGCTACCCCAAAAGGGAGCAAGCAAATAGAGACAAGGCTAACCTAAGATGCATTGAGTGTGGAATCACTCATCTCTTTGTCATTTCCCTAGACGAAAGCCATTCTCTAGTTTGACAAATGAGCCATCGATCCCATTGGGGTTGTTCGGTGTCGAGACACTCGATGGGGAGGCCACACCTATCCCATTGCATGCCATGACCCACACATAGACAAAGTAGGTCAACATATCATTGATTGCCACGGACTTGAAATCTTGAAACAACCTCAATAGGAAAGAAGAGTCAGAGATAGAGGAAGAAGAGACCAAACACTAAGGTCACACTCAAAACCGAAAGTGCATGACACTACTTGCTGGAAAGAAAGTCACTAACTCAAAGGCAGAAATGTTAGCTCCAAAGAGGTCTGAAAAGGGAAGTGCTAAGGTCGGGGAGTACCCCAACCTAAAGTGCCAACTCAAAGCCATCAAGAAAGTGGAGTGGATGAAAGAAGTCCAAGAGCACCTAAAAGACACTGAATCCATACTAGAAGACGAGATTGATAATCTCTCAAACATAAGCACATCAATTTCACCCCCACGACCAAAATCGAGGGATACGACTACACCACAAGTAATGTGGCTTAGAAAAAGTCTAAATGCTACAGGCCAGCAAATTAGTCAAGGCCATTGGCCAAGAACCACAGAGTTAAGAGAGAGGAAAGCAGCTACTAGCAACCTCCTTAATACATCAGTGACCACCACTGTGACTCTAAGTTTAGGAGACCTACTTAGGTAGCATCCATCGCTATGGCAAGATCTAAAACAATGGGTCAAAGAATCAAATGAGGAAGCTGCCACAGACTTGCATGAGCACGACGTAGAAATGCAAATACCGAGCCTACCTAATACTACATTGCATGCCTAAGTCCTTGCACACCAATGCTTTTTAGGAAGGCACATGGATGCATGTAGTCTTGCCGATCTTAGCTATTGGAGATGTCACAAGAAAGGGAATCATAGACACGGGAGTTAGTCTGCTAAGCCACGCAATACTTCAAATTTGGGGTAACCCACCAGTCGAGAAAGGGAATCATAGACACATGAGTTAGTCTACTAAGCCACGCAATACTCCAAATTTGGGGTAATCCACCAGTCCGAGACTACCAGGTTCAACATCACACTGGCTAATGGAATGAAGATGAAACCATTCGGCATGCTAAAGAATCGGTTAGTGAAGATCGCTAGAGTCCAATTCTCTGTTGACTTTATAGTCATGAAGGGAGTGGATTTTGACATCCTACTAGGTCGACCCTTGGATGCGCAACGCGAGAGTCATAGAAGATTGGGGCAATGGTCTCATCTTCCTAGGCAATCAAACACAAGCTGTAAGAGTAGAGATAGACACCTGGAAGACTACGTCAGTTGACCTGGATGCCATCTCCACCATGTTGAAGGGTGATGGCTAGATTAAGAAATCCTATGGGCCCTTAACTGAGTATATCCCATGTCTTGAGGACAAGTGAGACTGGATGCATGTTCTTGCTCACCATTGACTTGTTGTGCTTGGACAATGAGGAGTACAAATAAGCCATCAAGACAATTGGCAAGCCCAAGGACACACCCTCAATACTAGTCTGCATGATGGCTGGAAGCCTATGCGGAAGACCCAATTCTATCACATTCCAAGTCTCGAACAATAAATGAGAGCTCCTAGAGATCATAGGATTTGACTGAAAAGTTTGCTGGCAATCTAGCAATGAATCTCAACCCACTCCAAGATATCTTGAATGAGCCTAAGTGGCATGGCCCAAGGTGCACAATTTAAACTTGATGTACAATTGGGTCTGTTCAATGAGAAGAGACATATCAGGACTTGGGAGATGGTGAGTAATCGGACAAAGATAGCTATGATGACAAATATGAAGATTGTTGTTCCTTTAGTGATGAGAGCGAAGGGAAAATAGACACTATAGAATATTACATTGGGGGACGTGTAATCAAACAAATACGAGCTGACTCTAGACCACCATGTAAGAAGATCACCTTTAGGATAGAGACAAGAGTCATGTGCATGGATTGCGATCGAATCTAGTTGGAGCACATAGGTGCAATTGACTATGAGCAAGCAGGCCTAGCCCACAACTAAGTCTCGCACCACTGCTGAGAAAATGGACTCACCTTCTGAGCTACAACCACTAGGAGGGACTCTCCCTTCTAGCAAAGATGAAGAGTTCAGTTCTGAGTCAGAAGTTAGCTGAGATAGTGATCTTGAGATACCTCGACCTTCCAAGACTAGATGCACCAAGGGGGACCTACCCGTCCACCTAAGGCACCGACGGTTAAGGGAGGAACGACGGAAGCTACCTAAGGATATATAGGGGGATCTACTAAAGTAATTCACGAAATTCAAAAAAGGTGATAGAGTAGTGATCTTTCTGGGAGCCAAACGATAGGGGCAAGCAAGTGAACCAATCGAAGGACCCACCAAAGTCAAGTAGGTTAATTTAGCCAGGGAGGAAGGGGAGACACCTGGACCTATCTTTATAGCCAATGACTTGACTGAGGAAGAGGAAGAAAGTATTATTTCTCTCTTACTAGAGTATATAGACATATTTGCTTGGTCCCAAGAAGAACTCAAAGGAGTAGACCCGAGTGTAGTGACTCACAACATACCCATGACACCTGACACAACGCTGGTCAAGTAGTGATCATATCCCATGAATCCAAAGCATGCCCAAGCCATTAAGGAATAAATTGACAAGTTAATGAGAGTAGGATTCATCTACAAAATTGAGTACATGGACTAGGTTTTGCCCATAGTCATCCTATTGAAGAAGAATGGAAAGTTTAGAGTGTGCATCAATTACAAGAAACAGTTTTCTGGACAACTTCTTTGGATATAATCAAGTGCAAGTGCATCCTAATGATAGGCATAAGACCGCATTCACCACTAAGTAGGGCATCTTTGCCTATATAGTCATGCCTTTCGGGTTGACTAATGCACCAACTACTTTTCAAAAACTTATGTGCACTATAATCAAAGATATGCTTAGGAAGGAGTTAGAGGTCTTCGTAGATGACTTGTGTGTTCACTCTACTTGAGGGAAACACTTAGACAAACTTTGAGTGGTCTTTGAATGGTGACAACTATATCGTCTCTTGTTGAACTTCTTGAAGTGCCAGTTTTGGGTAAAGCACAGATGCATCCTAGGGTACGTAGTGTCGAAGAATAGCATTGCCACGGACTCAAAGGTCAGGGTCATTGTCAATCTTCCATCCCCAACTGATTACAAGGGCGTTTGGTGCTTCTTAGGCTATACAAGGTATTATCAGCAGTTTGTGTTGGACTATGCATTGATTGCTAGACCTCTATACAAGCTGTTGATCATATTCAAATGGACCAAGGAATGCCAACACACATATGAGAAATTGAAAACGGCTTTGACCACTGCACCAATTCTACGAGCCCCAGATTGGACATCGAATTCCATGTGTACATTGATGCTTCAAAATTTGCCGTAGGAGCTTTGTTGTGCTAGCCTGGTGAACACAACCTAGATTATCGAGTGAGCTTTGCTAGCAAACAACTCACTGAGACACAGACATGAAATTACTGAACAATGGAGAGAGAGGGTTTGGCCATGGTATTTGATGTAAAGAAATTTTTGCATTATCTTTTGGCTACACCTTTTACCTTCTTAGTTGACCATCAAGGACATGACATCGTATTGGGTAGATGACACAGTCCAAGTGCTTGAGCATGGACTACCTGAACGATCAATAGAAAAGGCTCGACTTAGGTGACTCACCCTAAAGATCCAACCCTATCAGTTGATAACATGCCAACTCTATAGGTTGGGGCAAGACGGGTTGCTGCAAAGATGCATGTGTGAGCATGAAATGCATGACATACTCACAGAGGCACACGATGGAGTTGCAAGAGGACACTCTAATGGAGACATGACAGCCCGCAAAAGGTACTACATTTCTAGCTGTGGTGGCCCACTCTTTTTCGAGATGCAACACAATTCGTAAAGCACTATGATGAGTGCCAACTGACTAGGTCCCTATTTGTAAGGATCACATGGAGCTAATCCCAATCATTGCATGACAACCCTTCGAGAAATGGGGGATTGACTTCATCGGACCCATTAGTCCCGTGGCATAGTATCACAAGCTATGTCGCCACCGATTATCTAACAAAATGGATAGAAGCATGAGCTACGAGAAAAAATAGTGCAAGGACCATTACCAAGTGCTTATGGGAGCAAGTGATCTCACGATTCAGCTGTCCCATCGAAATTATTAGTGACCAAGGCACACACTTCATCAACAAAGTGATAGCTCATCTCTTGTCCACCTTCCTAATCATCCATTAGAAATCTTTTCCTTATTACCCTCAAGCAAACGGCCAAACTAAATCCACAAATAAAATCTTAGTGAACGTCGTGACCAAGGTAGTCTCCACTTCGCGCAGTGACTAGGATAGAAGTTGAGAGCGGCCTTGTGGGCCTACCTCACAGCTTAAAAATGGTTGTGGGTCAAACTCCCTTTCGGTTGACCTATGGAACTGAGGCAATTCTATCCTTATAGTTCTTTGTTCCTAGCCTGAGGATAGCCCTTCAAGAGAGATGGGATGTGAAGAAGGCATGGACACAGCACTTGGTTGAGCTCAAACTCTTATCGAAAACTTAGCTTCTAGCCACCCATGCGCTAATATGCGAGAAGGAAAGATGCAAAAGCCGGTTTGACAAGCATGTCAAGCAGCGAGAATTTGAACAAGGCAACTTAGTACTGCTGTACTCAATCAAGGGACATAAACAAAAAATGAAGTTTAGGGGGTTAGGACCTTTCAGAGTTCAAGCCATTAGCCGAACTGGCAACATAGAACTCAAAACCTTGGAACTCCTGGGAAAGTGGAAGGTTGCAGTTTCTATCGAGTCTGAAAGCATATTGATGATCTTTTATGTGTTGTCCAACATTAAAGATGCGGGCAAGGAGTCTCTGTTAGGACAAACCTTTAAGAAAAAAGCTTGTTGCAATGTTGACTACGAGTCGCAGCATATCCACCTAGCCATGGGCAACATCCGCATAGTTACAACTTTCAGCATTGTGTAACTCCTTCCAAGTCCGTAAAGCCACAGGTAGAGAAACCTGCCGCCAAGTCTAAAGAGGGGGTAGTGCTTCGTCACAACCCACCAAGCCTCAAGACCAGCAAATCATTGAAGTCAAAGCTAAGGCCCATGATCCAAAGCTTCAATGGATACCTAAATTGCAAGGACCACCACCTAGGAGCAAACATACAAAACCCCGTAAGGCTAAGAGCCCCACCTCGTGCCCTAGGAGGCCAAGACACAACTATAGACATCGACATATGTCCAAGCCACGATGGGTCCCCAATACCCTATTGCAAGAGCAAGGCTATTACAAGGGTAATGCTTGAATATGGATTCTTAAGGCCAAAATGGCCAAATTCACTAATTGGACGCCGCCCTCATTGACCACACAAGCCCACATGACACATCCAAGTCCAAGGCCGCAAAAGCCTCTAGATTCAAAGCCTTTAGAATCACCAACACACAAACCAGTGAAGACTTAGCAGTCTATCGATCCAAACCATGGCCTACTACTCACACACATACCATGACTAGTCCTACAGCCCATGGAACGTCACCCAAGTGTCGTCGTGCACTGTTAGTAGAGCCACAACCCAGCCTACTGTACAAAAGGCCCAACTGCAAGCTCAGGAACAAAAAAAGTGGCTACCATCAGCTGTTAAACTCTCTAGTTTTGTTAAACCCCACTAAAAAATAAATGAGAGAATCAATGGGGATGCACAACAAAAGGTGATTGAGACACGAATATGGAGGGTCAAGCTTTTTTCATTCTCATATTCTTCATAACAATGTGAACTCTCCACCTGTGAACCAGTTTAGAGGAAATAACAAGTTCATGGGCTCTGTGATGTGAACACAATTCCACCAAATGACCAGTTCACCACTAACCAATATGAACATAGCTTAAGTTAAAGGTTTCTTTTTAAACCTTAGTGCATAAGGCTTTTAAGCCTTATGAAAGAAGGAAGAAAAATGTGATCAGTCCGGCAACCATATTTGGTGCCATTTCTAGCAACACGCCGCGGCACACACTTTAGGTAGTTGACCTGGTGAAGAACATCCTCTCGTCTCAACGCCATATTTTGGAGCTTCAAGCTCTCACTTCAGAGCTTCAAGCTCTCTCAATTAAGTGAAAGATTTTCTCTCTTTTTTTTTCCCCGTCACAAACACTAAAAAAAAAAATGGCTTCCTCTTCCTCATTTCCATCCTCATTTGGCTTACCAAATGCATCCAGTGTGGACTCTAATTGCCTCCAAATTTGAGCTTTAGCAGCTCAACCGATCCATAGACCTATTGTGGGTGATTTATATAGGAATTTGTACCTGATTTTAATGGTGGACAGCAAGCATTCAAGCTGATGTAGACCTTGATTCAGTGAGCTCCTCACTCCAATCTTTTATTCCTGTGCTTACGCTCTAATACCAAATTGAAAAATAGATGAGAGACTCGATGGGGATGCACAACAGAAGGTGATTGAGACACAGATATGGAGGCTTTCATTCTCATCTTCTTCATCCTCATACTATCTTCCCTACTATCCACTTTTCCAAGTCACTCTCAAAGAGATAGACACTTTGGACTTTAGGACACTTTACATAGCCTCTCACACACTTACTTAATACAACCATGAGATAAGGCTTAGGCTATGTCTTATTTCTCAACAAACCCCCGCCGGCCTTAGACCCTCTTATGAGTGACGATCGATTTTGATTGTGGCCCCAGTGGACTTAATGGAGAGCACAGGGGATGACTTGGTTGCTTGTCTTAGACCCTTGGATGCCACCTTCATGTCACTTGCTAAAAGCTATGACCATTTAGACTTGGGACTCTTGGACGAGCCTATAGCGACGGAAGTATGGACACTCCCTTGTTCTTGGGAAGAATCGGAATTTGTGTTTGCCAAGGATTTTGAGGTAGATGAGGAGCTGATTGCCACCGACATTTCCCATGCACAAGTGCATAAACAATGCCTTATCACCTCATATGACAAGCACACAGCTTATGCCAATGATCAAGAGATAGAAGACTTGAAATAGCTTGCTGACAGTGACTCCTCTTTCTTGAGGAAATGGTACACTCTTTGCCTTCAATGGGAGCTCGAAGGATGTTAGATCATGACAAATGCAGAGCAACGACGCACAATCAAAACATCGGAGTATGACCCGACTTATGTTGCTCCAATCTCTTATAGGGTATTGACGGCCATTCGTGACTAAGAACACATTCAAGGACACCCCTACTTAGATCGCATCCTCACCGAGGGGGAACTGCACATTGCTAGTCACGTAGACTCTAGTGACTTCTTACTTGATGTCCTTACTTACATCACCCATGTAGGCATCCAAGCTTTCAAAATGGACCGATATGCTCATATGGAATATAATCCAAACTTCTATTCTTGGCTCATGCGAAAGTAAAACACTATGCCCATGCAATGAACACGCTCTACCCTCTAACCTTCAATCCTAGGAAGGATTCTTCTCAATTCTGAGGAGGTGGGGATAAGGGGGTAAGGTGATTCAAAATCAAATCAAACACACAAGGAAACAAGAAAAGGAAAAACATACCTTAAAAGCCTCAATCCACACCTAAGAATAGAAAAGGAAGGAAAACATTAACTCGTGATTGAGGAAAATGTCACAAAATTTTGAAATAAAGCTTGAAGGGAAAGTCTATTTCTATAAGCATGAAGTCTTTTCTTTCAGCAAGTAACTATTTTGGAAAGCACTAGTGATGAACCATGGTTCATGATAGGAGTTGAAGATGTCATAGCAAGATCAAGCCCATCGCCTTCCCTTCACAGAAGAGAAAAGAGTGAAGTATGGTCTTTCCCTTGAAAACGGGGCCCACAACTAGCTCAAATTTTGGAGCATTCACAACATTGAAGATGTGGTGGCCAGTGAAGAGGTTTCCAAGAGGATTGTAGAACAATGCAACCTCGCCAAGTACATCAAAAAGTTCAAATAAGAGCCTGACCACACTAAGTGTGTGGAATTCTTAAGGACGTACAACCTTGGCAGGGAGTGTGGGATGGTAACTGTGGGAAGTAGAGAAGAAGCCAAGCAAGTGCAAATTCCACTCAGTAAGGCCTTGGTAGAGAAGGCACTGGGATTGGAACCAAAGGTGGAAAAGAGATAGAAGAGAGATGTTTATGCCATGCTAAAGATGAAAAAGGAGAACGTCTTGACAAATGATGGCATAAGCATTCAAGACATCCCTGACTCAGAAGTCAGATTGTAGGCTAAGGTGATCCACTCCCTCTTCTCCACCCAAAGATACAACTTGCTTATACATAGGATCAATGTGCCCATGCTATAGAATGTGGCAGCTCACTCATTGGATGAAGTGGATTGGAATGGCTACGTGCGGAAAACCATTGATGAATCTACTAAAGCACTAGCCCTTGAAAGCAGACCAGCTAGTGGAGAGTCCCCAGCATCGAAAGGAGCCGAGAGAAAGAAGCCTTTAGCCAAAGCCTTGTTCATTGGATATGGAGGAATCTTGACCGCTCTTATGTAGGAAGTGATAAAGGAGGCACATGATGGAGAGGAAGGAGCAGATGAAACACCTGACAGGTCACCTATCCATCATGACAGAGAATAATCGAGTGAGAGAATAGTTAGTGAAGAGGAGGGAGAGCAAAAAGCTTAGTCCAACAAAAGGAAATCAAAGAATTCTAAGAAGAAGACGACCCAAGAAAAGCGGGAGGAAGAAAGGAAGAAAAAAAAGAAAGCGGATTTGTAGAAAGCTAAGAAAGAGTTGAAGAAAGAGGCGGAGGAAAGGAAGAACAAATAGAGAAAAGAGTCTGAGAGGCTAGAAGCAGAGTCAAAAAGAGTCGAAGAAGAGAGGAAGAGAAAGGTTGCTGAAAAGGAAGAGGAGTTGAGGAAGAAGGAAGAGGAAGACATCGAGTTGGTCAAACGTAGGTCAATGGAGCAATAAAGTGAATAAGACTAGATGGACACTTTGAGCCCGAGGAGAGATGAGGGCCTAGGTTCAAGCACACATGTGCCTGAAGGCATGCCAACTGCAGTGTAGGAGGGCAAGGGCAAAGTCCCCCATCCACCCCTCATGGTACCTGATCCGAGAAAATCACAAAAAATATTTGTCTAACATTTTGTTGATTTTTTGTACATTTGGAGCTTTGAAATAAAGAAGAGGGTGGGAACAACCTCTTGGGAAATCCAAGACATCACTGGATGAAAATATTTCATGGACTGGTTTACCAAGGGGGGGTGAAGAGTAAAGATCAATGGAGGAAGGTGAAGGAAAAATGTATAATGTGAAAAGGAAAGATATGAAATGGATTTGGAGCCATCCAAAGGGCATGTGAGGCTCATAATGTCATGACTTTGGAGCCTTATGACAATTCAACCAAATGGGACCCTTCTTGAAAGCATTAGTGGAAGAAAAATCAGGCACATGATTTTGTAAGATTTTTTAAAAATACTTCCACTCCGATCCAAAAAAACTTTTCGCATGAAAGTTGTAGCGCGTGAGCTGAAGTTTTGGCTGGTATTTTTTTATAATTTTTTGGAGCTACGAGTCGGGAGATATGGCCAAAATGGTGGATGCCAACTTTTTCCAACTGCAGTGGAGACCACCTCCCAATTTAATACACAGCCATACTTTCTTCCCCACACTTAACACTTCCGTAAAACATCATTCATTAGACCCCAACCCTTTCCCCTCTCTTATCCTCTCTCTCAAGCTAATAAACCATTAGAATTCCCCTCCTAAATCACCCTCAAATCATCCTTAGTTGTAGTAGTAATGTATGGACTCTCATTACTCTCTCTCTATTATTGCTAGATATGATCTTATTTTATGAAGATTCTCTATATTTTTTTATAGGAGAGCTCTTGGACTCAAGCTATGGGGGGGAGAATGGAGACAACTCACCTATGATGGAGCTTGATTAAGTACAAATTGGTCAACAAAACATCTAGATGGAGCTTCCATATTGGTGGAACCGCCTTAATGCAGCTTTGGTGGTATTAATTCCTATTACATCTTAACCTCCTCCCTAAACACCCTCAAGGCCTATATAAAGAGGCCTTCTCCTTTGTAATTTGTAAGAAGAGAGAGAGCAAAGAGGCCTCCTTCAGTCCTATTGAGCCTTCCCCATTCACCTTCATGAGCTTATGGAATTCCTTCTCTTACTATAGCTTATGTGTGCTCTACAATGTAATAAGCCCAGGATATTGGTGTCCATATTGTGTATATTGGTTATGTCATGAGGTTTCTCCATCTCTTAAGTTTATTGATTCATCTATTTTTTCGTAGTTCTCTCATTCTCACTCACTCTCTCTCTCTTCCTCTCTTAGTTTTCATCTCTTCTCCCTTACAATCTCCTCTCCCTCTTGCATAGCGTCCTAGTCCGCTCTTCCATGACTAGGTGGTGCCCTTATCTCATTCACTTTGTGGCAGAAGGGAGTTTGACATAGTATAGAGGCTACCATACCGAATTTCCTTCGTCATAAATTGGTGCCCCCGCTGAGGACATTCTCATCCATGCGAGACGATACAACACATGGTGGTGCATCCTCTACAACAAGTACTCCAAGTGGCTCTTCTCCAACGCCTTCACCAACTCTTTTTGAAGCTGATCGAAGTCCACGACTCCCACAATGGTCTCCCAAGGAAGCCCAAGAAAGAAAGTATGCCTATTGGATGACGGCACGCATGCGGGTAAAAGGTGTTCACTTTAGAAATTCCATTATCTCACAAGGGAAAAAAATATGTTGCCATCAATTGCTAGGTTCTCATAATTGTGGTGAGTGTTTTGTAAACAAAGTGAAAGCCCTTCCGAGAGGTCCTCATCTCCAAATCATCAAATCCCTCTCTCTCTCTGGCCTAATCCGCATCAAAGGAGGACAACTATGCATGAACGGTGTGGAGTTTTGTAGAAGTGCAAAGTATGAAGACTACCTTCAACTGTTGTTAGCTCGAAGGTTGGGTGTGGTTGAAAAGGTGGCCATCACACCTTATGAAATATATGTCGCCGAGGATGGACACACCAAGGCAAGAACAATCATTGGTGAGCAAATTCTCCGTATAACAAAGTTGGTGGGATCCCAAAAGAAACATTCTGGGAAAAATCCTTCATAATTCAAGAAGGTGCATTTTCTCTACTCCCTTAAGTAGTTTCTACTTATGAATAATAATAATGGCCCGAATTTCTACACCTTCCACTTTGTACAAAACATCCAAGTTAATGTATGCATCAGTAGGAAGATTTTCTTCCAGCAGCGTCTTGTCATGTACTTTGGGGCTAAAAGATTAAGGGAGATTCTTGTATCACCAGAACCTATAATCTTCCCAATGCTAGACTACAATGCATCCTTCAATGTACATGCCTTTATCCTATTATAATAGTTTCTCATGAATCACAACGAGTTGTATGGACCTATCCGTCCACTTGCTATGCAAACTGTGCATATTGTAGCTAGCACAAAGCTTAGATTCCAAGGCATTATTAGAAGCATATTGGAGCCTAGACGTCTTGCTGTAATCAATGCATCTGTAAACCCATTCATCCTTCCCCTCATAAAATACAGCTTAAGTCTAGACGTGTTCATCTTTGTACTCTACTAAGGCAACATGGCATTTCCAAGCTTCTTTGGGCGCAATGGAGAAAATGCATTGGATTTTTTGGACAACCTTGAGATGGCCTTCCTTGTCTCTGGGAGGGATGATGAAGCATTAAAGTTGAGGGCTTTTCCTTTGGTGCTCAAGGAAGAAGCTAGAATGTGGTTCCAAACTCTAAATCCGGCCCAAAGAGCTGAATGGGAAGGATTGAAGGCAGCTTTCTTGCAGAGATTTCAACAAACTAACTTAGCTGAAGAGTTATGGCAACGGCTTTTGGCCCTCCATCAAAGTGATCCTTATGGTTATGCAACTTATGAGGAAGGGTTTTTGAAGCTTTGGGGGCAGTGGTCAGACTCATTGAACCCTGGAGAGAGAGCTCCAAACTACCTTCAAAAGGATCGATTTATTTCAGGTTTGTATCCCTTGCTCAAGGAGAAGGTAAAGGTGAAATTTCCAAACACTTTTGAAGATGCTTTGAGAATCACTAGGGAAAAGAATCAAAAGATTCTGTACCAAGCCCAAGCTAGCCAAGCAGGTTTGGGAAACAACATCACAACTATGGAGGCCTCTCAAGTTTCCCCAAATGTATCTAATGCACCAGGCCTTGTTAGAGGTCAAGAAGACA
>NW_028229740.1:0-98887 GCF_053477565.2 Lygodium microphyllum | reverse complement strand
GGGGGGGGGGGGGGGGGGCGGCGGCGGCGGCCGGCCGGCCCGGCCGGGCGCCCCCTTGCCCCCCCCCCCCCCCCCTTGGGCGGAGGTATTTCGGGCGGGGGAAAAATTTTTTTTTTTTTGGCGGGGTTTTGGCGCGCGAAGATAGATTCCATTCCATTCCATTCCATTCCATTCCATTCCATTCCAAAAAAAAAAAAAAATTTTTTTTTTTTTTTTTTTTTTTTTTTTTTTTTTTTTTTTTTTTTTTTTTTCTTTCTTTCTTTCTTTCTTTCTTTCTTTCTTTCTTCCTTTCTTTCTTCCTTCCTTTCTGCCTTTTTGTGTGTGTTGTGTTGTGCCGTGCTATTCTTATTAAAAATGAAAGTTTTATAATATAGCTAGTAATTAACTTTCTTTGTTTTAGCTTTTGAAGGCATAATCCATTTAAGTAGAGTGCATTAATATTCCATGAACATACCCTTAAACATGCTAAACAATCATATTATCAAGGTATTCAATGCATCAAGACGAATATCTATTGTGAAATTTTCACAAAATTGAATGGAATCTATGATTAACATAGCACTGATCTCAACATTATTAAAGGTGTTGGTTCTCAAGCTACGTGAATTATGCTTGTACTTATTGGTCCTAGTAGAGATGTTTCTACAAAAAGGAGTTACAAGAGAAATATCAAGGGCATACATTGATGGGCTCATTTTCCAAGCAAGGACATACATTGGTGGTTAGACATCTCCTCAAACAAGTGATACTTGGAGCTTGCTATAATAAACTTATGCTCAATAAAACCTAGCATAAAAAAGCAAACAAGAGAACTCTAAACACTACTTGGATAGGAAGATCATGTCCCTAGGGCCAAAAAGGCCCATCACAACAGTTATCCTTTTCCAAGCATGGTTAGACATCTCCTCAAACAAGCAAAGGCCACTAATTAAGAGACATGTAATCTTCAATTTTAAATTCTCTTATGCAACAAAAGTATACCATTAAAAAAGTTAAAGTCTCTTATGCAACAAAAGTGTAATACTATCTAAGGCTTCTTGGAGATTTCACTTATCAAATGCTTTGCATTTCTATTCTTAGTTGTTTCATAAGATCCATCCCATAACTAAATCTTAAAAAATGCCAGTATCATGCCATAATTAGCTCTTTAGAAAAAAATAATTCAATGTCATTGCAAGACATAGAGGAATTTAGTTGAATAGACAATACAATGATGTGTAGGTTCTATTAGAATTAATTATATGATAAGCCCCTACTGAATGGGTAACCATGGAAATCTACATGAATTGATGTACAAAAGTGAACCTATTATATACACTAGTATACAATGCATGCGAATGCTCAAGCAAAATAATTGATATAATTATTTTTTTCATATTGAAATTGATGAATTCACATTCTATTATCCTTAGTGTTAGGTAATTCAAAAACTCCCCTATTATTATCCTTAATACCATACCATTAAAACACTTTAGTTAAAAAAACATTTCAAACTATATATTTTTAAATTATCCTTAGTCAAGTTTGGTTATACTTGGCTGGAGCCGGAGGCGTGGGTGGGAGGCATAATGGGCGGTCGAGAGCCACAGGACGTCAGGAGAGCTGGGCTACCGTTGGGAGGAACTAGACGTCGAGAGTTGGAGGCATACAACTACGTGTATTGGACGTCGAGAACTAGAGGCCGAGGTGGAGTCAGGGAGCCAGAGTATGTTTGGGCGTAGCTGGAGGCCGTCAGATATTGTACCAAGTGCCCGAGGGTGCGGGAGCTTATACGTGCAAGGCGAATGTCGAGAGCACAAGCGCTAGTAAGGTGTAATAGACGGGAGTTGGTGGGGCACTGTGCGCTCTGGACGTAGTACGTGTGATCAACACGTACGGTGCTATGTTGATGCGGGCGAGACTAGCTAGCCAAGGCCAAGGCAAAGTCGGAGCTGCTGGAGTTCGTGCAAGTGATGATCAGCGCGCGCGCAAGTCAAATAGTGCCCGAACTGGTCGGCCGGGCGCCACTTACAAGGCTTGCTGGGCGACGTCTAGCAGCGCCCGTCAATTGAATCAGGACGGCGTTGGGGCTGACACAGCTGGGCGCCAAGCTCATTTGCTGAGGAGGGAGTGCGGGTCACTATTCACTGCAGCACCGGTGCACAGGTGCTATATTATTGAAAGATTGGGCACTGTGATGATCACGGGAGCTAACTACGACGTGTGGGCGCACACTGGAGCTAGGATGTATTGCACAAGCTGATCAGGCAGGAGCAGCACAAAGGGTCCATAGGGCGCAGGTGCATGGAGTACAAAGACTGCAGGAAGGCGGGAATATGAGAGCTCAAGGCGGTTCAAGCCAGATCTAGATCAATAAAAAGAAGAGGAAGAAGAAGAGGAGGAGAATTAATTTGGCGCCAACGTTCCTCTTGCAGGTCAATATTAATGTCATTAAAGTCATTAAGGACCTTGCAAATAATAGTAGTGTGACTTGCAACTAGACCTAGCCATGAAGAGGACTTTAACATGTTTTTATTTATCAATGTGGGGAACCAATGAAGAAAAACCCATGTTAAGGACCCATTTTCATGAAATTTTGTACTAGATAATACTAGATACCCCTAGCTCCATTATTCGCAGATTTTTGAAAGAAATATTTATATTGTCCATGGTTACATGAGATAATTAATCTAAAGTCACACACACACACACACACACACGTGTATACAGACATGCAAAAAGAATTTATAAATGTGATGAGTTTTTCCAATGAGATATTGTAAAAATTTCATAGCCATAAAACTACATTTGTTTTCAATTTAAATGTGCATTCAAAATTTTAATTTATTAAAACTTCCCTTTTAAGTGCTTATGTGGATTAAGATATGCTATCCTGAATTAAGAGACTTGAAGTATTGCATAATAAATATCCATATCCACAAGGACACTCACAACATTTGAGATAAAATATAAAAAACCTTTGAGAATGAGGTAGAAGGAAACTTTGTGTTATAGTTGGAGGTTAGATCCAATTGTATCACATTGGGGTAGATGGTTGAAGTAGGGGCCACAAATGTTAGAGGTTTCTCGTGGGGGGTCCTCAAGCACTTGTAATTGTGTATGCTCCTTGGGGGTGTGTCTCCCTATCAGTGATGTGATTTGTATGTATGTTGGTATAATCAGAAGCCAATCTTCACGAGGTATATATAGCCATCAAAAAAGTTTTACTAGCAGTTGTAGATACTTGTGTATTATGATGAATGATGGATTAGGAAATTTTCTTAACTTTCTTACCAAATCACTTGATTGAAGGCAAAAGGTCTCTAGCATGAAACATATATATCTTCTTAGCTTCAATTGCTTAGATATTTGGGACTTTTGAAAAATTGTATCCCCCATCCTTGCATAGTTACTATCATGCCTCTAATCAATTGTAGGGGCAGTTCAGTAGATCAACTTGTACATCTAGGTGTGAGAAATAGAAAGCAAGCCATTCAAGCTTATCAATTTCCGAAATGAGGTAGCACCACTTTGGCTATCCTAGCCATGCATCCCTAGGCTACTTGTTGAGGTATCAGCTGCTCCTAATGCCTTCGAGGCAACACCATTTACAAAAGGCTTCTACATCTCGCTAATGAAGTTATTTTTGAGCCACGTTTTCCCTATCCTTATGACTAAATATACCATTCATAGGGGAAGAGGCCTTTTGAATTCTGTTTCTTTGTATACCTTAAAATCAAATGCCACTATAATGTCAAATCAGTCCCTTCCTTGGTACTTATGCAAGGTGTCTTTGGGCTTTCTCCTTGCTCTTTTAGCACTTATATGTCTAGTGGATGTTTGTTACCTTCTATGATTGGGCTCTCAAGATCTTAAGCATTTTTTCATAGGCTTCTTATTGCTCCAGTGGGACTTCCATGGCCTACTACATATACTTGTGTCACAAGTATCTACAACACTCCCTAGTCATTATCCATGTCGCCCTTACAAGTAGAAGTTATACCTTGTTCAATTCCATTTCCATAAACAGTAAGCTTCATTTAGTTAGATAGTAGATGAAAGGAAATTGAGCTCTACTCAGTTGTGGCAAAAGTAGAAAGACCTTAGCTTTGAGAGGAAGTCATAAGAAATTTTCAAGAATGATAGGACAATTATGTTTGTAAGATATGTAGGGTATTTATAGCACCAAGCTTTTAGTACTAGTAAGTTGTATAGGGTAATGGCCAAATACTGGACCTTACTTACAAAGAAAGAAAAAAAAGCATGCACAATGATGCCTAAGGACACATCCTTTCTCGCTAACGAGAATCATATGTAGGAAAGTGAAATAATCTAGTAGGTTTCTATCGCATTGTGTATTCTATTTTTAAGCAAATCATTATGGTCCTCAACCCATTGATGTTTAGAATGTACCCACTTTTGTGGTTCAAAGTGGATATTTTAGATGGACCACTCTCATTTAATTTAAGGTTACATGTACAAAATTTAACAAGAAAAGCAACATCTACCAAATTATGTAACATTTAAAGGTGTAGATACAAGGCATGCTTCAGAGTTAACAGAGAGTAGATTCATAAAATAAGATTCAATGCATATTATGATCTTGCATTGAATTTACAAGAACTTGGCATAGGCATGAGGAATACTCCTTCAACAAGTCTCTGGCAAAAAGTCTTCTACATAGCAAGCTTGTGGTAAAAGGGATACTTGCTCTACGACCTAATCAAGATAGGAAAGTCAACATGTGGCTACCTTATCCAACTTTCTACACTATGATAGAGCTATCAAAAGTGACAGACAATTCAGAGCTCAAGTTGCTACTAAGGATGTAGACTATAGCACCCCTAATTTCTAAATATGTTTTCTTGCATCGAACCATCAAGGTTGCACCAATCAAAGCTTGACTACTAATGGTGTCACATATGCTAACATCCTTGCCTGCTGCATGCTTGTGTGCCTTACCAAGTGGACTTTGGTGAGCGAAGGTTCATCATGCCATGTCAAAATTGGAACTTAATTTCTTGATGTGTTTGAGATATTGGTGCAAAATCATCATTTTGCAAGACTCTTACACTATAATCATGGCAATGTAATATGGGGTATAGAGAGATTTTCTTGGATGCGATTATAATAGTGTATCTAAAATTGATTGCACACATAACGAGTTGGATTGTGCACTTGTAGGTGATTGTAGATCACACTACACAAGTGATTCAAAGCACTACACCATTGATTTCCAAACCTTTGCTTGCCAATCAATGGCATAGTAGGATAGTGCAAGGGATTAGTTACCTAAGTTTTCTTTTGCATACAGAGTCAATAATTTGACAATATCCATAATTACTCTTAAGATTATGATGTGGTATACTGTAATAGAGAGTGGTGGTGATATATGTGGTATACTATCTCTTGCTTATTTAGTGTAATGAAGTAGTATATATGTGCAATGTATAACTTTTGAAGTTAAATCTAAACATTCATAACTTGGTCAAGTGCAAATATGCAAATGAGGTGAGGATCAAATAATTGCAACTAAACCACATAAGGGTATTTCTCATATTTATACTTAGAAGGGTTTGATCTACATAAATATGGCTTCTTTAAACATATATTTGTTGGAATATTTGTATGCTTAAGATTTTCCATATTAGCATAAGATATCCCATAACTTATGTAAGGATAGCTGGAGTTGCTTCTTGCAATCTTATTAGGCAAGATTGTTTGCATGACTTACAATACTCTTCTACATGGTATTTACATGGCATTTCCAAAATTTAAAAAGAATACCATGTGCTCATTCGTGCTTCCAAAATATTAGGTATAATATAGTAAATAGTTGCCTCAATATGGAAAAGTGCTTTTTAGAAGCACTTGGCCGCCTAGATAAGGTCATATAGAATGGATATTGCATGCTAGATGCCTTTACTTTCAACTCTATACTTCATAGCCTTTGAGAGAGAGAGAGAGAGAGAGAGAGAGAGAGAGAGAGAGAGAGAGAGAGAGAGAGAGAGAGAGAGAGAGAGAGAGAGAGAGAGAGAGAGAGAGAGAGAGAGAGAGAGAGAGAGAGAGAGAGAGAGAGAGAGAGAGAGAGAGATGGAGAGAGAGATTATAATTCTGGCAATGATAGGTTATCTTCATAGTTGAAGACGAGTGTTTCATAGTTAGATAGCTTAATATCCCATTTTTAAAATATTTTCTTTGACTCAAGTTATGTCTATAAAGAGCTCATCTCATTGATGTTTCAATGTATAGAGAAAGGTGGAGGGAGAGAGAGTTTTTCTTATTAAGTTAGTTCATCGTATGATAGAATAGACTCAATGTGTGTGTGCACGCGCATGTGCATTTGTGTGTGTGTGTGTGTGTATAAAATAGGTTTAAAAACATTATTGAAATGTAGCTTGAAACCTAAGATGCAATTTCTAAGACATATATTTTAATATGTGGTTTAAAATATGAGGTCATGAAAGGTTGCTTAAAGTTATATTTATTTTCCCTTTTTTTATGTGAAGAATATGTAATATACATGACACAAAAGCTTCTTGATGCTTGATTGACATTATTGTAAAAGTATGATATTACATACATGGTTTATTCTAATAGCTTTTGTACGATTTAGTGAAATTATTGTAAGAAGAATGCACTACATATATGGTGTCTTCTAACTTTTGTGCAATTAGTGTTACAGTCATTTTACTGTGTGAGCCATAAAACCCAAAAATGATGTTTATGTGTGAACCCTCTAGCACTAGTTGTGCCTAGTATTATCATTACGGGCTTAGGTGTGTGGGTGTGGGTGTGTTATTTAGGTATACATGTATTTGTATTTTGAAATTGTACTTAATATAAAGATATATACACATGTGCATGTATGTCCATAATATGTTTGGATACATATGTGTATGTATGTGGATCATTTGTATAGACATGTATGAGTGGCATTGTATGGATGTGTATGCATGTACATGTAAACATACACATATACATGTGTATACATGCATGTGTAGTCAAGTATACAAGCAAGGTTATGTTAGTAAAATAATCCATTGCCTAGTTGAAGATACAGCCATAACCAATGTAGCAAGTTCATAATCTTTTTTATTTACCAAGTGTTATAGGAAAATAATTTTCTAGTCAAAGGGCAAGATAAGTTTCTAGTCAAATGACATCAATTTACTAGTTATATCTAGGAAAATCCTATATTCTTAATTGACTAGAAAGATTGTATGTAATTTGCTAGTTACAAAATAGTAATTTACTAGTTATAAGTAGTGAAACATGAAATTTCCTAGTTATCTTGGTATTGTTACTAGTTTTACAACCAGTTACTATATAATGTTACTAGGTAGGGCTCCAATTTTCTAGATAGTAACTAGAAAAAGGGACTTACTAGTTAGAAGAACCTCATGATGCCGAAAATCTCTAGTTATAACTAGGAAATCTTGCATCGTTACTAGTTTGGTTGAGGTTCTTACTAGTTATAATATGAATTTTCTATATAGGAAGTGATTTAGAGTTCCTTGTGTCTCAAATATGAATGAAGCAAATTTTGAGGAAGAGGCTTGGCAACGTGGATGGGAAAGGCAAAAGAAAAAGAAGGTTGAGCTGTGCGACAATGAGGGAGGTTGCTTTGATAGCTGCTTTGCAAGAGGTGGGGGGAGGAGGAAGTTAGAGACATGACGGTGCCCGCTTGATCGAGTGATGGAGGACAAGGGCAGTCTACATTTGAGTTGTTTTCTCCACACACACACCCACAGTTCTGGGAGAACTACCCCTTGGATTCACCGATCACAATGACTCTTGTAGGGGGGCCTAGTGCACCGAGCACGGCTACAGTCACCCTTATGCTACAGACCCCAATCAACACACCCATCCCAAAACTGGCAGGAGGTTTGCCACACCACTTCCGCGTTGGAAGAGCTCTCGACCGATAAGTCAAAATATATCTCTTCACTAAATTTTCCAAAATCGTTGTTTGGTTAAATTTTTATGCTCAAGCTATGGTATTGCATGGCTATGCAGGAATTTATGATATTGTATAGATAAGGAAGGTGGAGTGGTTACTAACGAGCGTGGGAAGTGGGTCATTACTCATATGCACGAGTTTATGATTGTTTACTTCCCTGACGACATCTTCACTGACTCGAGGAGATTGCCTGAGGAAATTGAGAACATGGTTCTTAAAACCCTCCACAAGCAATTCCCAAACCCACCTAGCATGCACTTCTCGGACACAACAATGAAGGTCAAGATAGGACACGTGCTCAAGACAAGGAGAGCGAAGACACATCTAGCAGTAGTAGCTCATGACTACAAGCCTCCTTTTTTGTCGCACGAGGACTAGCGCAAAGTGAAGAGAGGGTTGCGCATGTTCCCAAACAGGTGGAACCAACAAAGAGAGGCAAATCATGCACAGAAAGAGATGGCAGGCATATCTCACCTAGGTAGCGATGGGAAGGCCACCTTCTATGCAATATTTGTAAGTTTTCTTCAATGCACAAGTCTCTGCTTGTGAGTTTCCTCTCTTGTTATCTCTTCCTCGTTGAAGTAACATGGTTTTGTTTTTTGGTTTAGGAGTATGTAGTTAGGAGACGGCCTACCAAAGCCAAATATGAAGAGGGTTCGAATGAGGATCTCACGCACTTGTACGCATGCATGGCAAGGGAAGGCATTCCTCTTCGACAACTGCCAAAAACAAGGTTTATTTTGAATTAGATTGAACTCCAATTTGTTCTCTGTACCACTAGAATGATATGTAAGCCTTGTTTCTTTGCATGATAGAAATATGAAAACTTGGAGTATGCAGCTGGTCCAAGAGGAGAAATTGAAAGCAATGGAGATGAGGATGATGAGTCCTATGTTGCAGAGGAGGAGCCTGAGAATGATGACTGGGAGGATCGAAGCGAGGGGACGCAGACGAGTCCTTGGGTGTGGCTCGATGACAACAAGGTCATGGCGTCAAGCAAGAAAAGAAAATTGAAACGATAGCTGCCGACACCATGACATACTTTTGTAATTTTGGCTTCATTTGAAGCAATATTGTAAAGCGTTAAAATATGGTAGAGAATCTTCTTGGGATCCAATTATTTGGAACATGCGCACTCAATGGATGGTCCGCTTTATGTTTTGAACCTTACATGATCATGCATGGGACAAAGAGGCACTCTCCAATTCATTGTGTGATGAAGTTATTATTAAAATAGAAAGGCTACTTGGTTTATAGATATATTATCTTCTTTCCCTTTACTTTGATAAGTTTGAAGTCTTTTGTTGTATCAGGTGTTTTCATTTAAGCACTTGCATGAAACAATATACCATAAGCATTTTTCTTGTACAAAGGAAGCTAGAGATGATGAATAGCTCTAGAGCAGCTCCAAGAAAAGTTAAATCATCTTGCAAATGTAGATTTTGGCTATGTAATGAAACTGCAATTCCTGTAATCAGTCTCGTCTATTAATAGGAAACTTGCATTATTGAAAAAAAAATGGTGATTTTATAAAAAACAACAACAATATCTACTGAAAATTAGAGCACTGCAAAATGCTAAAAGTTATAGTAAATAGCAGTGCTGCAAATTCTAGTGTTGTAAAGGCACTGAAAAGTATCACGCTAAAAATACGAGCGCTTTAAAAGCGTTGCTATACCCCTTGCTCTAGATTTCCCCAAAGCTAGAAATTCCGAGCGGTTTAAAACTGCTAGAAACCAAACTATGGAAATACCAACTCTGTACAGCCTTGGTATTTGTTTCTCCCTCTAGAATTTTTGATATCACGGAGTTGGAATTTCCAGCGATTTAAAACGCTAGAATTTTTTATGTAATAAAACACATGTATTTGCAATATATATACAAAAACGCTGAAATTATTAGCGGACACATCCATAAAAAATTACATCATATTGTTCATAAAAAATATCAGCATTTTAAAATATGAAAATACCTGTGATTTTTCTACATGTTGTTTGAATAAAAAATGCCAAAATTTGCAATGTTTATCCGTTGGCATTTTCAATGTTTTTAAAGAGTTCAAAACATTGGAATTTTTAGCGTCGACCATTTCAATGCTCACTACAAGGATTTAAGCTTATAGCGACGGCGAGTAGCGACGCAGGTAGCGGCGTCGCTATTTGTGTCGCTATTTGCCGCCGCCGCCGTTGTTCACGAAGGAGAGAAGGAGCCTTCATCGCGAAGAGGAGCCACCCATAGTCGCCATATCTCATCAATGAGTCTCCCTCTCTCATTCTTTTGCTTGTTTAAAGTTTAAATCACTTTCTCTTTTGCTTGTTTAGGAGAGAAAATGAGAGAGAAAGAGAGGGAGAGGGAGAGGGAGAGGGAGGGAGAGAAAGAGAGAGAGAGAGAGGGAGGGAAAGAGAAAGAGAAAGAGAAAGAGAGGGAGAAGGAGAGGGAGGGGGAGGAAATGAGAGAGGGAGAGAAAGAGAAAGAGAAAGAGAGGGGGAGGGAGAGGGAGAGGGAGAGGGAGAGGGAGAGGGAGAGGGAGGGAGAGTGCATTCTTTCTCTCCCTCTCCCTTTTGCTTTTGGAGAGTGTTAGGATATATTGTGAGAGGGAGAGGAAATGAGAGAGAAAGAGAGGGAGATGGAGAGAGAGGGGGAGGAAATGAGAGAGGGAGAGAAAGAGAAAGAGATGTATACTCAAATGGATAGCTTTATGGAGATGTGTGTCTACTCAAATGGATAGCTTTTGTCTACTCAAGATGTAGTCCACCTGTGTGTGTATATATTGGAATGATAACATATCCATGATTATGGTAATGGTATGCACTTTGCTTTTTTTATGGGTACCATTACATCGACTCCTTAAGAGGGCTAAAAATTGGTCATACACTTTATAAAGTCTAATTAGGAGATTTAAGATGCACGATAATAGACTTATCGATAATGGTATGCAATGTGCTTTACCATGGGCCACGTACATTGGTGACTCTTTAAGATGGCTTAAAATTGGTCATATCCTTCATAATGTCCAAGTAGGGGATCTAATTGTGATATGCATAGTTCCTTGTTTTTGTATTAACTTTATAGGCATAACAAATTAGTAATCATGCCAACTAGTCAACGGAAGGACTAAAAGAAAATGATCCCCTAGCTAATGGTCATTATGGTACTTCATCAAAATGAACCCAAAAGTATTGCCATAGAAGAATAATCCCTTAAATTGAGCATAGGATATTTTTTTCAAATGTTATGACTATGAGTATAATTGATTGGAACAAATTTTATAACTATGGTATACACACACACACCCCCACACAGGCACAAACATTTTTACTATTTGATATTGTCTTTGACATGGTAACCTTGTATTACATTGTTGCATTTGATGTATTCCAATCATTACAATAAAATTTGATAAATTTCATAGATGGCATTAATTTTTATACATGGACCTAGGACAAAAAAACCACATTACTAAGATGCTTTTTGTTGAGACTGATTTATTATTAGACCAAGAGATCCTCAATGATACTCATAAATTTTGTTGACTAGGATTACTTATACTCAAAGCCCTCTAGTGCAGTTGTCTAAGTAATCCTAGTGGAGCCCCTCTAAGATACTCAAAGTACATAACCTAGAGACTGTAGCTAGGTATATAAGGTATAATGGCCATACAAGAAGACACCTCAATAATTGACTGATCACTACTAAATCCCAAAGAAGAATTGTGTTCCATCCCCTTTAACTCTATATTCACCTCATGAAGAACTTCATTAATCATAGCATCCTTGTCACCGATCTTTTTGTTGCAATGATGAAGTAACATATTCATCACTTTTCCTTTTAGCATCTAAGGCATTATCCAATCTTTTAGTCAAGTCCAAACATTTAGTCTTCAACTCATGAACCTTATGAACCAATGCCTTTTTTTTCTACAATAATGAATAATTATCTACCGGGACAAACAAATCCTTGAGCATGGTATATGGCCGAGATATAACATCAATAAATCTCTCAACTACTATGTCCCATGCATTTTTTACATCAATCAGTAAAGCATTTCTTATATCTTGAAATTTAGATTTCAACACCATGGATGCATCAATATCAACCTCAATGTTTTTCAAAATTTGCTTCTCAACCTCTTGTAGAGGCTAAAACCTCTCAAGCAAGAGCTTATGATCAACTTGCAACTTGATATGCATCTCCATAAAGCTATCCATTTAAGCCTCGTTTTCCCAAATTGTATTACAAGTCATTAAATTGTTTGTTGTAACATAGACAAGATGGAAAACGAAGAAGGTCTTGTTGTTCAAGATCGCAAGGTGTATCTTAATCAGCGTGTCCCATGTCCTTGTTCTCAATGCAAGTTGGCAATTAGACGAAAACGCCGATTGTCTATAGAACACGTACGACGATTTGGCGAGTTTCAATCTGAGATCATTGATTAGGTGATTGCGGATTTTCAGCAAATGGTAATTTGAAGTTAATATTAATCATGCATTGTACTCGCAAGCTAATTAAATACCATATATAATAAGATTGGGTCTTGCTAGCAAATTTTCTATCCATGGAGGTGATGTCTCGTCCCAAGGGGGAGTGCACCCTTTGCGGCCAATTAGAAGAGTTCATGGGCGTGCGATGGATGGAGTGCAGGAGCCAATCCACCACTCGCAAGGCCAATCTATACCATCAATGCCAGAGGAGACAGACAACCTTCCAGACCTACCTACAATCTTGGAGCCTGAGATGGAGGCAATGATCGATGCATTGATTCCCATGGATGTGGAGACTTCTGATCCGCTTAGAGAGGAAGCATCCATACCATTATATGATGGGTGCCGAGTATCTCGGTTGAAGACACTGCTTGCACTCTTAAGTATGCAAGCAAAATACGGGTGGAGCGATACGAGTGTGACCGAGTTGTTCAGGTACCTTGTATATAGGCTTCATTGATTTTTTTTTTACACTATTATTACAAACATTTGTGCTTTTTCAATGTGTTTTATAAATTTTTTTAGGTTATTAAAATATCATATATTACCACCTGCAAATACCATGCCTGAGTCTCGTGATGATGCACGACATGTTTTACGGAAGCTTGGCATGGATTACAATAACATCCATGCATGTATCAACGATTGCATACTGTTTCGAGGAGAATACGAGACTATGGAGACATGTCCAAAGTGTGGTGCTCACAGGTATCGATAGGACTTGCAAGGGCAAACCATCCCTCAAAAAGTTCTCAGACACTTTTCGCTCATCCCCCGCATAAACCACATGTTTTGTACGTCTAGCATGGCGAGCTTGACAACGTGGCATGCGCAGAATAGGTCCACGGATGGAGTTCAACGAATATCAATGGATTCGCGCGCATGGAGCCACATTGACTCTACCTTCCCAGGCTTTGCACAAGAGCCAAGGAATCTTCAGCTCGATCTCGCAATGGATGGCGTGAATCCATTCGGTCTGCGCTCAACTTCTTATAGTGTGTGCCCTATAGTCCTTGTCAACTACAAGATCCCTCCATGGCTTTCTACGAAGAAAGGACATCTCATCCTTAGCTTGCTCGTCCCAGGCCGCTACAAAGTAAAAAAATATGGACGTGTATCTTCGTCCATTAGTCGATGAGCTTAAGATTTTGTGGGAGGAGGGGGTCACTGTGCAAGATATGAGCAGGCACGATGGTCGGCGGGTCAGCCAATATTCGAGCCATTCTCATGTGGACGATGCATGAATTTTCGGAATTGGGAGAGTGCTCAGGTGAGCAGGCCTCCGTTCTCACTAGTAATATCTATATTTTATCTCATTCAATCAAGTATTCACTAGGTTGTGGTGTTGGAACAGGTCTGGTTATCTCAGGTTATCATGTATGTCCATTGTGCGGGCCACAGTTAGACTCCCGAAGGTCACGAACCATGAAGAAGATGGTATATCAAGGGCACGTTGCTTTCTTGCCGGAGGATCATGTACTCAGGGAAGGTTTCCTTGGACGACCTCCAACACGTATGAACGCCGCAATCTGGTATGAGCTGAAAATAGGCTGGGCTATAAGGCCACCTCACGTTCCGAACTCCTGACGGAGATACCGTAACCGATGCATGTATCTGGAGTTACAAGGTGTAGCTATCATACTCAAACTTAAATAATAATTTTACGTTCTATCGCTGGCTTTCGCGCATACTAAGCAAATCACCTTAAGGCATTGAACCCGAAAAAATCATTTTGAAATAAAAATGTTTTCTTTTCAAAGGGAAAAGGAATTGAAAGTTATTCCCAATCAAGGGCGCCTTTTCTCCATTTGATGAGAAAACCAATAGTCAAAATCCAAACAAATAGCATCATAGACCAAAATCCATACTAACGTTTCGAGGCACTACTAATCTATTCGTTCACCAAATTAGGCACAAATGCTAAGCAAAAGCCGACAACGCTAAGCTCTGCTTCGGAAGCCAGGCTTATGTAATAATGCTGAAGCCCTTTAGTAAAGAACTAAGGTAAAGTGGAAAGCTAATAAAGGAATAAGCCAAGTCTTTTGTGGCTCTGATGGAAAACTGAGTTGTACCCAATTGGCTCAAGAAATTGTGAATTTTCCATTGAATCTCAATTTATTTTCTTTGGTTACAAGTTTGAATTGCATTGCCTTTTCATTTTTTCACCCTATCCATTCGGTCAAGTATGGCAAGCATAAGCTTTATACGCAAAAGGTCTGGCTAAACCCTACGTCTCGATATCAAGGACCTCGCTTGAAAATAGTACGTCGTCTAATATAAGTTATTGGTGGGGATTTGGTTCCATGCGAAATCACATCCAAATGGAATGCGACAATTCTCAGTTTTCTACGAGTTGCCATATTGGACCCACTTACAGGTCAACCACTTGTTGGATCCCATGCATATTTTCAAGAATGTGGGCAACTTGCTATGGGACCACATCACAGGAAAGAGAGACACTATAAGGGCACGAATGGATTTGAAGGAGGTAGGTAAGATGGAGGTGCTTTGGCCGTAGTTGAGTGCTGATGGTCGCGTGCAGCTTCCTCGCGCTCCTTGGGTCTTGTCCACTAAAGAAGAGTGCATTGTGAAGCAAGTAATCAAGTCTATCCGCACTCCGACGAGTATGATGCATTCTCTCAGGTCCGCATTTTCTAAAGACAACCAATTATCGGGGCTAAAATCCCATGATTGGCATAAGATATATCAGGTTTGTGCTACGAATGGATTGTAATTAGTGTGGGCATTTTGCTATTTGAAATGTGGCCATTATTCATAATGCTTTCTCATTTTTGGTAGTTTGTACTACCAATCGCGATCGCAGGATACCTTACTCCAGAAATTCATAGGGCCATTTACAAGCTGTCGACTTTGGTGCAATGGATCTCACAGAAAGAGATTAAGACATCCTCTATTGAATCCGTGAGGCGGGGAGCAGTGGAGACGATCTGTCTCTTTGAGAAATACCTGCCCACTAGCATGCTCACGATACAAATCCACCTTCTTGTGCATCTTGTCGACGAAGTGGAGATTGCTGGGACCTGTCCATACGCGATGGATGTTCTTCCTAGAGCTCTTCATGAAAACCCTGAAAGGCTTTGTGCGACAACGAGCTCAGCTAGAAGATAGCATGGCCAAAGGTTGGTTGGTGTCTGAGGCGCTAGTGCATATTTCACAATAGCTACCAACGGTGGAACCAGACAATGAAATGCTATAGTCACTGAAGGACGATGATAGACTGACTAGAGATGTGGTGGTTGAAAATGGGGTAGAAAAAAGAATGGAGGCCTCAATGGAAGAGAAGGTGAATCGCTTTTGTATGTTGCACCATGCTTCCATGGAGACGTGGCTCGCCAAGTACCAGATTGCAAGGCAAGATCGAGAGGAAGCGCGAGCTGAATTTCGACGTAGTACGCGTCATCAACCGATTCGATATCCCCAAGGCATGGAGAAGATGCCGCGGTTTATGTCAACGCGATGGTTGCATGAAGCCTTGACCGCAGCATCTCGCGAAGGGACAGAGGTCTCAATGAAGGAGTGGGAATTCTCGAGGGGATGTAGTCCAAAGGTGATGAGGGGTTTAGAATCTGTCATATCTAAATTTTATATGCGACATCTAATTTGAGTGTTTCAATGTACACTACAAAATATATAGTGCAGCATGGTTGCGAGGACAACATTTTCGCGTGGAATGTATTCACAAAATGCGCTCCATAATGAACTGTGGTGTCATGGCAAGGTTCGAGCAAGAGAGCCGGCAATGAGCAACGAATCCAAACACGGTTGTGGATGAGATGGAGTATTTTGGGAACTTGCAAAGTGTTATTACGGTGGATTACCGTAGCTTCTCCATGATACTATTCGATGTGCAGTGGTTCAAAGTGGTACTTGGAGGAGCTGGAGCAACAATTCGACGAGGTCCATCTGGATTTCTCAAAATAGATTCTGAAAAAAAATGGACAGATTTACGCGACACCTTTGTGTTGCCGGCCCATAGTGAACAGGTGCATGGAGTCATTTTCTTTCTAATTGTATTACGACTTGGTTTATGTCGAAATGATTTGAACTCTCTTGTATGTGTTTGTGAACATATAATATTCTATCCAAAACCCCGACAACCTCGATGGAGGTATGTTATACCTTCAACTCCCCGAATTGCGAGAGTGTATGATCCAAGCGATGTTCCGAGCATAGATGAAGATAATATGCAAATAGAGGGGTCGATATTGCAAGGGGTGGAGGCCGTCGAAAGCTTGGAGCCAGCATCGGCTAACAATGATGGAAATACAGGAGTCCAAGAATTTTTTGAGAACGAGGCGAACTCATTCTTTTGTGGTGATATGTCTATCGACTTTCCAATGTATGCGTAGTTGTGTTAAGAGATTAACATGGGACCATAGGATACTTCATACTTGGAGCATCCACTTACTCAATTCGTTGACCAATCTCTTATAAATGTACATAAGATATGCATTTTAAGTGAGACTTTTTTTAAATGATTTATATTACTGTACTTTGTATGATTTAAATTGATTATTCTAATATTATTTTTTGTCTGTGCAGGTGACATTTTTAGGATGAGTCGAGGGATAAGCGATGAGGAGTTACATGACATCTTCGCACGCATGTCTCCAGACCAGCTCGCCAAATTCAGAGAGATGGCAGACTAGGAGCTGTCTCGTTCTTCGTCAGGGCGCTCTGCTAGATCTGTTTTAGCGCGATTGGATGCTTCGGCTTCGAGCAGACGATCTCGATGCTCACGACTTGGGCCAGAGGGAGGGAGTGCATCGAGATCAGGGGGATGCTGCTGTGGAGATACGGATGTGGTGTCTCAGTCTCGTCGTTCAGCTGGAGCTGCGTCACCTCCAGGATTTGTCACACCTGTGAGGACATCTACTCCAAATACTCTAGCTTTTGCGTAGCTGTCAGCAGGTGGCAGAGAGATTACCCCCGGAAGGTACACGGGATGCAGAGGGGTCTCCTGGATATGCCCAGGAGCGTGGACACAGATGGGAGAGGACCCATCTTAGGCAGACTCCTAGGGGTTATGGATATCTGGTCGATAGTAGGTTAGGAGCCATCATCATGAATGATGAGGGGAGGAGGGTGATGGCTCACATGAGAGAGTTGTGCCAACAAGTTTTTTTGGCACAACGTCTTGGATCATTAGAAGAACATACCAAAGGGGAGCAAGGACTACATAGTAGCATCCTTGCACGAGGAGTTTTCGGTGCCAACCACAGTAGATAGATTCTCTACGGGCTGGATGATGAATTTGAAAGGTGAGAAGGATCGAAGCTTGCACGCGAGCTATGGCGGGAGAGCAAGAGCAAGAAAGAGAGAGACAAGAAATTGGAACTCCAACAGTCACAATGTGTGACCGGGCCTTCCTTTATTCAAACTGTCACTAAAAGAATAAAGAATAAAGTGACGTGACGGGCGCCCGCCACCTGCAGTGTGCAGTGGCGGGTACTGTCAGTGTAGTAATACACGGGGCGGCACGGCGGAGGCGCCTTTACCCCCAACAACCTCCCACTTAAAGGTGAATCTGCCCTAGTGAGAGAGAAAAGAAAAAGAAAAGACAGTACAAATGTACATAGGTACAAGGGATGAGGAAAGGCGACATCTCATCCAACACCCATCAACCTCCTGAGGAAGGCAAAGCGCTCAGTAGTGAGGCTCTTCGTGAGCAGATCTGCAGGATTCTCGTCAGTGGAGATCTTGACAAGGTCAACAGACTTGTCCTCCACGACACCACGTATGAAGTGATACCTCACCTCAATGTGTTTCGTCTTCGCATGGAAGACCGGATTCTTAGCCAACTGAATGGCACTCATAGAATCCGAATGCAGTGTAGGTGTAGCATCAATCCCAAGGTCAGCAACTAGACGGCCTAACCATATGGCCTCCTTGCAAGCCTCAGTGGCTGCAACATACTCGGCCTCAGTGGTAGACAAAGCCGTACACTTCTGAACCCTGGACATCCAAGAGACAGCCCCTCCAGCATAGGTGAATACATAGCCAGAAGTGGACTTCCTACTATCTGCATGTCCTGCATAATCGGAGTCAGTGTACCCCACGACCCCTGTATCCTGGCTGCCATAGCAAATACACATATCTGCTGTGCCCTTCAGGTACCTCATGATACCCTTCACGGCATCCCAATGTCTGCTGCCAGGTGTAGCCATATAGCGTGCCACAACACCAACTGCATGTGCAATATCTGGACGAGTGGCTATCATGGAATACATCAAACTGCCCACCGCTGATGCATAAGGGATCTTGGCCATCTCGGCCCTCTGCTCATCTGTCTGCGGACAATCGGCCTGTGATACCTTCACATAAGAAGGTAATGGACAGCCAATAGGCTTTACGTCTTGCATGCGGAAGCGCTCAAGGACTTTATGAATGTACTCCCGCTGTGAGAGATACAAAAGTCCCTGATGCCTATCGCGCTTAATGCGCATCCCAAGTATATGTGAGGCCTGTCCCAAATCCTTCATCTCAAAGCTCTTCTTCAGCTGAGATTTAAGAGCATCTAGCTCATCATGAGCTTTTCCTACTATCAGCATATCATCAACATAGAGTACCAAGATAAGCAAACTGCCATCACGGGCTTTCTTCGTGTAAAGACACGGATCCATAGCACTCCTGCTGTAGCCCTGTGACTGCATAAAGGCATCAAACTTATGATACCATTCCCTAGGTGCCTGCTTCAAGCCATACAAGCTCTTCTTCAACTTGCACACTAGGTGCTCCCTGCCAGGTTTTGCAAAGCCCTTAGGCTGATCCATATAGATCTCATCATGCAAGTCCCCATGTAGAAAAGCCATCTTGACATCCATCTGATATAGATCTAAGTCAAGCTGTGCAACCAAAGCCAAGACTAAGCGCAGGGTGGTCATCTTAACCACAGGAGAGAAGACCTCATCAAAGTCCACACCATGTTCCTGCTTAAAACCCTTTGCTACCAATCTAGCCTTGTATGCCGGCTTGGGGTGTCCAGGGGTACTTTTCAGCTTGTACACCCACTTGCATGGCAAAGCCTTCTTGCCCTTAGGCAAGGCAACCAAATCCCAAGTCTCATTCTTATGCAGGGAGTCTATCTCAGACTGCATAGCCCTCTCCCAGGAGTGACTGTCACCCCTGCGCATAGCCTCATCATAAGTGAAAGGCTCTCCTGCATCTGTAACCAAAACATAATGCATAGAGGGCTGAAATCTGTCAGGTGGACGTCTATCTCTAGCAGACCGTCTCACCGCAGGCTCTGCTGCCTGTCTAACTACCTGTCCAACATCCTGACCCTGTGGAGGAACTGCTGCAGGCTGTACTACTGGCTGTGCTGGAGCTCTAGGCTCCTCCTGAAAGATCACTCTGCGGATCTCAACCACCTTCTCAGGCTGCCTGTGCATCTTGTCTTCATGGAAGACGACATCATGGCTGTGTACTATTTTCCGCGCCTGCGGATCCCATAGGCGATAGCCCATCTCTCCTGACTCACCATAGCCAAGGAATATGCATTTAATGCTCTTTGGAACCAATTTACTCCTCTTGTCCTTGGGCACATGGCAGAATGCCTCACATCCAAAGACACGGAGATGCGCATAAGAGGGTGGCTTACCAGCCCAAACTTCCTCTGCAACCTGGAAATCCAATCCACTGGAAGGCGATCGGTTTATGACATGCACTGACGTACTAACTGCCTCAGCCCAAAAACTCGGGGGTAGGCCTGCATGGCTAAGCATAGAGCGCACACGCTCCTGAATAGTCCTGTTCATGCGCTCAGCCAAACCATTCTGGGGTGGGGTGTAAGGGGCGGTCAACTGACGCTTAATACCCCTGTCATCACAAAACTGCTCAAAAGCATGCGAGACATATTCTCCCCCATTATCTGTCCTAAGGCATTTCAGCCTATACCCTGTCTGGTTCTCAACAAGAGCAAGCCATCTCTGAAAAACTGCCAAGACATCGGACTTCTGCTTTATGGGATAAGCCCACACTTTCCTAGAAAAATCATCAATGAAGGTAACGAAGTACTTCGCGCCACCCATAGACATGCAAGGCATAGGCCCACAAACATCGGAATGCACCAATGCCAAGGGCTTACTCATGCGTGGCCTACTCGATTTCTTATGCGTAGACCTATTCTGCTTACCATAAAGACAATGATCACACGAGTCAAAACATGCATAATCCAAAGGCGGAAGATACTGCAAACCAGATAACATTTTCATTCCTTTCAAAGACATATGCCCCAAACGGGCATGCCAAAGTGATACATGTGGGATAGAGCCCACTGCCAAAACATGGTCTACAGAAGACCCAGATACAACAAGAGGATAGAGGCTGCCAGCCTTGGCGCCTCTAGCAAGCACAAGTCTGCCTTTGGTAATCTTCCAGGCAGAATCCCCAAAACAGACATGAAACCCTGCATCATCCAACTGTCCTGCAGACATAAGACTGCGCGTAAGCGCAGGTACATGACGTACATCCCTAAGCAAAAATGAACTGCCAGTGGAAAACTGCAACTGAATATCACCACAGCCCACAATATCAAGAGACCTGTCATCTCCAAGTCTGACTGATCCAGATACAGTACGGTAAGAGTGAAACCACTCACGGTAAGGCGTCACATGGAAGGACGCACCTGAATCCAATAACCAGCACTGTGCATACATACTAGGTGTCTCAGTCAAGTGTGAAGCATCAGAAGAACTAGCTGCAAGTATAAACTCATCACCACCATCGGACTCTTCAGTCTGCGTGACATTAATTTCCTCAATCTTGACGTTGGACTTCGCAGGTACTATGCTGCGATCAGAGGACTTCTCCTGCACTTTATCTTTCCCCTTATCCTTGCGCTTCTCATTGCGCAACTCATGACACTGTGGTCTAATATGGCCCTTTTTCCCACAATGATGACAAGTGACATTTGCATTGCGTCCACGCGACTTACTACGCGACTTGCCACCACGAGATTTAGACCGACCCTTCTGCGAGTCACGGCCTCGGCCATTACCACGGTCATACCTGTCATTCCTGCCTCTAACTGTCAAAGCATGACTACCACGAGAGGCATCCAAGTTTTTGCGATTCACCTCTTCCTGAAGAAGAGCACTCTCAACATCTGCCAATTTTAGAGTAGCACTAGAGGCACAAAGAGCAGTGCGGAATACATCCCATGACTCATTCAGAGTTCCAAGCAAGAAAAGAGGAGTTACTTCCTCTCCAAAGGTGATATCTTGCGAAGTCAGGTTCTTCAGTATAGCATGGAACTGGCTCAAGTGAGCAGACATAGTCGCATTATCCTTCATGCGCAGATCCATAAGCTGCTTCAACCAGTACATCTGACTCGCCGGACTTTTCTTATCATAAAGATTCTTGATCTTATTCCATAGATCCCATGCACTCTGTGCTTCCTCAAATACATTATAATGTACCTGTTCAGTGAGAGACAATACAATCGTGGACTTGCATAGCTCATCAAGTTCAAGCCAGTCGTCATTGTCCATAGTTTCAGGCTGCTCCCCACTCAACCGAAGTGGCTTAATCTGAGATTTCTGCACCAAAACCTGCCATATTTGACTCTTCCAGTAAGAGTAGTTGGTACCATCCAACTTTGTAATGTTAAAGATGGCACTATCATGCGAAGATGACGCCATTATGCAGGCTGGAAATGCCCAAACAGTCCAAAACTGCTTGCTGTTTTACTGCAGAAACTGCCCAAAAATGACCAAAACGGGGTCCAAAGGGCGAGCAAAGTGTGCCAAAAGTGGCTGCCCACTTAGTACTAGGTGCGGTACACCAAATCAGGATATTTCAGCATGAAAAGTACACCTCAGTCCACCAATAACTGCTTGCTATAATAAATTGCAGGTATGCAGTCTAGAGAGCAAACTGTCCCAAAATAGGATCCAATGTCAAGCAAACAATGCTAGGTCCAAAGCCGGCATGAAATGGACATAAGCAAGGCCAATGACAGTGAAAAGAACATGAGCTCAACACCAAGCATGTCAAAATAACATCTGCCAGTGAAAGGCACACCCCCAGACACTCTAGGCAAAGTGTTCCTGTAACTGCCAAAACCTGACATAAATAGGTATCTGCTCAAAGAGAAAGATCCAAATATGAGACTCAGCTCATAAGCATCCTGTGAACCAAGAGTACATCAATGCATATCCATAAAGATCGGAGTATGATCCCAAAGTCTCAATGTGTATGTAGCTGCTCAAGACATAAACTGCTCCAAATACATGTAAGTGCTCCAATAGCATGCAACTGTCAAAGGTCAAGAAAGCATGTAAAATGCTCCCACTGGCACAAAAGGCGTACAAAGCGAGCTCAGAAGCTCAAACAACCCAAGAGAAAGCACCAGTGATAAGTGACCCTGTCAATGCATCAAGCGCATCCGAGAGAGCATGACATACATGAAGCACCGGTCGTATTAACCATGAAGCAATACATAAGCCCAAATAAGCTCTCGGTCAACTCAATGACATCCAAATAGCAACCAAGATCAGTGATCAAGTAAGCCGGGAATGCTCAAATACATCCAAATCCAAGCTCCAAATGTCGGTATGGCATACACGAACCAAATAGCATATGTCACGAACCAAAGCATGTAATGCAAAAGCCTAACTGTCAAGCAGAGACATGAGGCATAGGCGGTCCACGAGCATGCCGAGTCGGTCCAAATGCCAGTGAAGACGGAGCTAATGCGAAGCTCAAAAGCATCCCATAATCTCATACATATGCTCCAAGTCGTCCCCAAATGTCAGAGATATCATGCCAAAGCTCAAAGCATACATCCGGTATCGGTAGGTAAGTGCCAAAGCATGTAAAGTACCTTCAGCCCACTGTTATTCCAGCATGTATTTACTGTTCTAAACAGTAGATTTCAGCCCCGAATTCAAGCCAAAATCATGGTCAAACCAAATGCATACATCCCCAATACATCCGGGTAGGAAGTAGACCGCATACGAGCATCAAACAAGGTAACCGGAGTAGAGTATAAGCATCAAATGCCAATGCCAAGTGTGGCTGCCCTGTTTCCAGCACTGTATAACAGTAAATAACAGTCCCAAATCAGTGAATATTTCAAGCCAAAATCATGGCATAATCATGTGCATACATTCCCAAGGCACTAGGCATCATGTAGACCGCATACGGGCATCAAATAGCACAACCGGAATGGAGTATAAGCAACAAATGCTAATGCCAATGGTGTTGCCCTGTTTTCAGCCTGTTATGACAGTTTATGACAGTCCCAAATCTGAAGAAATCAGCCCCGAAAGATCAAGACCAATGCCCAAAGCTTGAATGACATCAAACATGAAGTCTATAGCCCTCTTGATCAAGGTAGAGAGCAAGAAGCAATGGCCAAGTGTGGAGCTGAAGTAGATGAGTGCTCACAGCCTGGAAAAAAATGATGCAATCTGCCCTGTTGGTGCTGAACTTGCTGCTGCTCCACATGGGCTGAAAAGGGGGTAATGGGGGGCTCAATGATGGCCCAAGGTAGGCACATACCAAGCCATGAAGGCCCAATGCAAAGGGGAGGGAAGATATGAGCTATGGAGCTCAAGAAGAGTGGCTGCCCTTTGTTCCTGCCCTGTTTCAATCTGAGAATACACTCAAATGCTTGCAAATGCTGAAGCAATACCTCAAGGGCAAGGCCCTGATGAAGCTCAAGAAGGCCAGGATGGAGCTCGGGAAGTCGGGGAGAGTCGGGAGCTCAAGAGGTCGGCTATGGCTGCCGGGATGGAGACCCAATGCGTGAAGCGAGTCGATGCGAAGGTCGGAAAGCACCGAGTCGAGCTCGAGCAAGAGAATGCCAAGCTCTGATACCAGTTGAAAGGTGAGAAGGATCGAAGCTTGCACGCGAGCTATGGCGGGAGAGCAAGAGCAAGAAAGAGAGAGACAAGAAATGGGAACTCCAACAGTCACAATGTGTGACCGGGCCTTCCTTTATTCAAACTGTCACTAAAAGAATAAAGAATAAAGTGACGTGACGGGCGCCCGCCACCTGCAGTGTGCAGTGGCGGGTACTGTCAGTGTAGTAATATACGGGGCGGCACGGCGGAGGCGCCTTTACCCCCAACAGAATTGCATGCGTGCATACATATCACATAGACGATCCGACACACGCAAGGCAATCAAGAGTGGGGCTGCAAAGCCCGAGTGGTTAGATGCAGATGACTAGCGTCGACTGAGGGAGGAGGCTACAGATTCTCCAGGACGTTGGAATCAACAACGCGAGGCGGCGAGGGCACGACTCGAGGTCGGAGTGGTCCATCATCTTGGGAGTGGCATCCACAGGACATATTTGGAGGACTTTATAAGTTTTTCTTTTGTTTTGCTTGTTTGTTTTTTTGAAATATTCTTTGTACTGAAAATCATGTTTCTAACAGTTAGCATTTTGTTTTCTTTACAGTACTCCATTCCAAATCGCGATCCGACCGGCCTTGAGACTCGATATGCAAAGAGGCACAGTCTCAATGCATTGATCAATCGATTGTATAGACACGGCGGTCTTGTAAGTCACTGATCTTTCTTGTTCGTAGTTACCATAAGATATTTGAATGCATTATTTTATGGTGAATTGATGTGTTGTTTCTTTTTCTGCAGAGTCCGTTCGATGCTCCTTTGTGGCGGGACGAGCTTTCGGGGGATGAGGATGCGTAGCTCGCCCTTGGATCCTTGGAGCTCACACACCTTTATTTTTGAGTCGCCTGATCTCTATAGACATGTACTATGTATTAGTGATATCCTGTCATGACTGTAACCATTGCTTTTTATGCGATCATGTATTTATTTCATGTATCAGTTTTATGATTTCAGCATACATTCTTTTTGTTTGCAAGCGCTTTGTACACAGTAGTGCAGAAACTATTTTGTATGGCTCTCATAAAGCACACAGTGCTATATAAAATTTTTTTAATCACTATTATCGTCGCTATTAGCTTCGCAAATTTTACTGCTCGCATCGCTATTGGTGTCCCTATGTGTGTCACAAAACGTTGCTCTTAGCGTCTCTATTGGCATCTCTATCAGCGTCGCAAATGCGACTTGCGACGCTGATAGCGACGCCAATAGCGACGTTTCTATGGCGTCTTAATAACGACGCTTTTTGCGACGACGGGGGAAAATTTTGTTGTTTGTATTTTCGTCGCTTTAAACATCGGTATAATGCCTATATCTTGTAGTGGCTTATACTAGCGCTTTTTTTTGTGATAATCAATGAACTGCTTTACACATCATTAGGGCCAAAAACGTTTCAAAAATGGCACTTGTAAGAAAATGATTAAGTTACTAATTAGTTGAGGTTTTAAAATAATGAACCCTCCAAATTTGGCCATTCAGACGTGATTAATGAGAGAATTTATTATTCATTTAAGAGGTTAGCCATTAAATGTATAAGGACGTTAACTCATGTCAGAGGTCACTTTTCGGCCATTATTCTTTCATTTTGAATATTTTACTATCACGTTTCCCACCAAAATCACGCTTCTTTTTTCGCCTGCATTCATTTGAATCATCGTTATCTCCTCTTCACTTTGTTTCTTAGTTCTTAAAGTAGATTTTACTCTGTCGTAAAATTTCTCACCAAAATCACGTCCGGTTCTTACCAGCAGCGTGCATTGGTCTCCCTTCGTCTCCCTTCGTCTCCTTTCACAAAATCTTGAGAAGGTGATCAACAATCAAAAGAGTCTCTACACAGAGGATCAATACCACTTACTTGCCGATTGAGCTATAGAGATATGGTCCTCCATGGACCTGAGACGAGATCATCTTGTTAGTTTTCAGCAGACCCAACTAGGTTGGGACATCCAAGCCGCATCTTTACTTCAACCCCTAAGATATCCATTCTGTAAGATTTTGTTTCAACTAAATCCAAGCTTTTTCTTCAATCTCTTCAATTTGATTCATAAGAAAATGGGTAAAAGAGTCCCATGGTGTTGATGCAAATTGGTAGGGATAGATATACTAAGGATAATCCTTAAGCTAATAGAATAGAAAGTGAAAATTTTCACTTTGATCTTGACACTTGAAAATAGAATATCTTCATTATACAGTGTTGTAATATCAACTTTTTAGCAAGGACTAATTGATAAGACAAGGATAATATATTATAATTAGAAGAAAGGAAGTACTTTGATTTCTGGGAGATAAAAATATTTACCTAGTAATAGATTAAAAATATTTATTATTCAATTTTATCTCTTAAAATATAAAAAAATTAAACAAGTAATAGATAGAAGTATTAGTGATATTGTGTATCATATCAACTTTAGGACTAAGATGATTTTATGTGTGCAGGATGCTTCGAAGAATATGAAGGATACAACTTCTTACTTAATATTAGCTCTTGGGAGTATTTTTCTCATCATACCCTCAACTATGATTAGTACTATGGGGTTTCAAGTTTCAATATCTTCAATTGTGATTCTTATTAGCACTATCAGATTTCAATACCTAAATGGTGGCTTGATGTCATGGGATGATACTACTCATGATATCATATCCTAGCAAATCTCTTAAGATCTATTTCCTTGATTTGTAAGAAGAAATAGAAAGGACTTGAATCTATTTCTTTCTCTCACAACTCTGATTCTAAAGCAGACTGATTGTATAATTGAAAGCATCACTACATTATTGATGCTTTATCCTTGTATATCTTTTTTCAAATGCAATATACCTCAATTTTACAAAAAAAATACCATCAAAATAATCAGTCTCCATTTCACAAAAAAAATTACATAACTTTATTAGGCTCTGAAAAAAATTTAGAATTTTTTTAAGCTTTTTGTTAGCTCGTTTGCTATTTTAAAAATATTTTGAAGCAAAAAACGGCCTAGAAGAGACCCAAAAAATCACAAAAAAACCACCCAAAAATAGCATTGCCGATACAACGCGAATATGGGTATCCGAGACTCGCGTCCGAGTCTCGGATACCCATATTCGCGTTGTATCGGCAATGCTATTTTTGGGTGGTTTTTTTGTGATTTTTTGGGTCTCTTTTAGGCCCTTTTTGGTTAAAAATATTTTTAAAATAGCAAAAGAGCTCAAAAAAATTCAAAAAAAAAATCCATGAGTTTATTAGGCTTTGAAAAAATTTTAAAAATTTTTTAAGATTTTTTTGAGCTCATTTGCTATTTTTAAAAATATTTTTAAGCAAAAAATAGCCTTAAAAAAACCCAAAAAAATCACAAAAAAACCACCCAAAAATAGCATTACCGATGCCTCGGATACCCATATTTGCGTTGTATCGGCAATGCTATTTTTGGGTGGTTTTTTTGTGATTTTTTGGATCTTTTTTAGGCCATTATTGCTTAAAAATATTTTTAAAAATAGAAAATGAGCTCAAAAAAATCTTTAAAAATTTAAAATTTTTTCAAAGCCTAATAAACTCATGGAAATTTTTTTGAATTTTTTTGATAGGTTTAAGATCTCACAAAAAATAAGTCATTACAAGGGGGTGTACTTTGCACGCGCATGTTTACTCCTTCACGATACTGAGGGAGGAGGACCCCTACGGAGATTTTGTTGTGCCACTCTTGCACCATATCAAGTCATCCATGATATGCAGCGAAAAGTATAGTACCAAACATTATGCTTTTTGCCACGCTCGCGCCGTATGAACTGCTCCAAGATACGGTGCGAATATGACCCTGCGAAAATTTGGCTTTACTGCTCTCGCATCATATCAACTTATCCCACATGGTTGACTTTATGAATTTATGAATTATCCTTACATTGTTGCTGCTCATGCTTATAAAATCAACCTAATGAATAAAGATTTTAATATGATTAGCAGAATAAGGTACCGAGGATGATGTTTGCAAGAGAAAAATCGATGTACTTGGACCTGTTAATTATAAGAGAATGGGTGAGGTGTATGGGCAAATGGTTATTAATGTTTCTTGCACTTCTGAGGAAGAGGACTATCTTAGCATATCTCATGAGGACAAGTCCATGCTAGTTGTAAAAATGATATTTAATTGTTAGATTCTGTAGTTTATTATTGCATAAGGTAAGGCATTTTGACTCTAAAAAATTTTAGTATATAGAATAATTGTGCTATTGATTGCAAATAACACTCCTTTACTTTTGCTATTAGCTTTAGGACATTGATTGCATCTCTTAGCCAATAAATCTCTAAAATTATGTGTATTGTTGATCCACTGTTATCAATGGATTTTTTTTTTAGATTTGGTTCAAATATAACAATGTCTTTCAAAGCTTTTGATTCCATCACAACTACCATAAATTTTTTTATTACATCGGATACACTCACCAGAGAAATTATCCTCATGAACTCTCTAAGTGGTATCCATGGCCAAGGAAGAATGTGGGTTGAATGGAATACTGCTTGCTTTTTGGTTAATTATTTATTTTATTTGATTATCTATTTTAGTTACATGTTTCCATTTGCAGTGCTGGCAGGCTCCTGACTACCTTCTTGGACACCACATATGAGGATATTGTTGATCCTAGAAAACCATATAACTCTCTCTAACAAGAAGTACCATTGCAAAGTCACAAAGTCATACATATACTTATGGAAAAAGAGTGCTTTTCAAATGTCTGCAGGACAATAGATTCAAAGATACTCAAGATAGATGGAGTGAATGTAAGTCTCTTTCATATTGTTGGTTTTTTTAGGGACCCCTTTTTACCAACTTGTTACATTTTTTCTCGCAGTGCTGGCAGGCTCCTCTTCCGAAAAGTTTCTACTTAGCCAGGATACCTTCGTTCTTTGTAAATTTGATGTTTTGAAGCAAGCCACGAAGATATGGAGGGGTACAAACCATGATAAACGTATTCTTCTTGAGATCCTTCCAGCTGTCATGGACTTTTTAATATCCTGAGATATTTTGAATTTGAAACTCTGCACCGTTACCTTGTCAGGAATCTCCCAGTTTAGAGATGAAAGACTTGGCAATGGAAAATCTTCGATATTCCCATACCTATCCGCTTTAGAGGGAACCACATACTGTGCATAATATATAAAAACCTTGCATTCACTAAAAAAAGACACAGTTTGATCGGCATAAATAATGTCTGCCAATACCTTATGAATGGCATGGAAAGTCCCACTTAGGCTTTCCACAGGTTGCCATTCAATACTTGTTGACGGAAAGATATCTACAATGACGAACCGTTTGTTAGAACTTGCATAAATGGAAAAGAATTATATACGTTATTCAACTAATAACTTACAATGTGTTTGTTGGGGAACACATTCGTTTGGAGGCAAGTGCATATCCTTGGCCATGTAAACATGTTGCACCTTGACAAACCAGCCTTCGAGCATAATTTTGAAGGCAATGATACGCCCCTTCCAGTGATGTTTTATATCATCTCGTTTTCTTCTTTTCACCTTATGAGAGCCCTTGCAAGATGGCAGCATGGTAACCCAATCGTTTACAGCAAAGGTTTTGGACTCAAAATTTCCATCTGCTCCCTGGCTATAGACTGTGCAAGAGTGTATTAAACGAGAAGGGCGCCTGGAGGAAGCCATGAAAAGAATGAAAGCGCAGAGAAAGAAGCTCAAAGAGGGGTGAATGAACTAAAAAGTAGCGCCAAGAATACAAATGAGTATGTATTGGGCGCCAAAAACAATATTGAAAGATCTCCCGACTTTCAAAAAACTCATTATTAATTTCATCACATCTCTGTCACGTATTTTGTCAGATTTGTAAGTAAATAACGTCTTTGGGACTCCAAAACATGTCAGACTTTAGGGTTTTGGCTAAAAAAGAAGAGAGAATCACGAAATGGACTCCACTATCTCTAAAAAAGAGGAGACAAGAATACCATATTCTTGCACACGTGGCGAAATCTCTTTGGCCCTTTCCTTAATCCCGTGATTAACAAAAGTGCATTTTTTGAAGCGTTTTTGGCCCTAATGGAAATCGTTGGTAGTTCAATTGGTATTTACATGATTTGTTGTAGTGAAAGTTGAGCGTCTCAAGGTAGGTGAGCTTTTGCATCCTTTAGAGATTTCCAATGGGAAATGGGAAAGTATCTCTATGGATTTTATTGTTAGACGCCTGACTACTCAACAAGGACATGATGCCATTTGGGTAGTAGTGGATTGACGTACCAAGATGTGCCATTTCATTCCAACAACAAAGACCACATTCAAGAGTCCAAAATTAGCACGACTATTTGTGGAAAATATTTATAGGCTATATCAACTACCAGCCAATATAGCTAGCAACTGCAATAGAAAATTTGACAGCCATTTTTGGGGATCTGTATTCAAAAGGTTGGATACAATGCTCAACTTGAGTACCGTTGATCACCCAGAGACGGATAATTAAACAAAGTGGGTTAATCAAGTTTTGTAGGATAAGGCTACAAGCATATGTAAGTAAGAAACAATCTAATTGGGAATGTTATTTGCCTATATTAGAGTTTGCTTACAATAGTGCAAAGCATGTGTCCACACTACAACAAAAAGGCTCCATAGACGCGCTTGTAGACGCAATATTTGAACTGTGTTAAAAAATGTCAAGCGCGTTTATTACCACGTCTACTGCTGCATCTAAAATTTCGCGTCTAAAAGCGCGCTTATAGTCAGAGTTACATGCCCATATAGATGCGCATATAGACGTGCGTATTGATGCGCTACGTAAATATATAATCATATTTATAAAAAAGTGGATATATTCATATTGTGCGTCTACACACACGTGTATCTGCACGTCTAAAAAAACGTTTACTGTGCAAGTTTTTGACAAGAATAGACGCGCATTTATCTTGCAATTTAGACACGCTGATAGAGGCGCAAAACAAAGGTATGAAAAAAAAAACCAGAGAGCTAGTTTTTTTCCCCCATCAACATCAAATTGTATGCTTAGGGAAAACAGAGAAAGATTATTTCGAAGATTTTTGTACTGAAAACAAAACAATGTATGTAGAACGCGAAATTTCATATATATAGATGAAATGTTTTTACATGATGAGTTCTAGTGCTTGTGACCTCAAGCATGGTCATGGTCGCAAGTACTAGCTAAAAGTAATACATATCAAAAATGAAAACTACAAGCCAAGGGGAGGCATACATGCATGGGGCTCCTCTACATCTCCTTAGAAGAGGCATCATCATCGCTACCACCACCGCTGCCTGTGCCGTTGCCGCTACCGCCACCGCTACTACTAGTCCCCCCTTCGCTATCCTCAACTGCATTAGGGTTCGCTTACACAAAGGATTAAGGTATATAAATACCATTACAAACAATAAATTAGAGTTACCTATACTTTTCATGTAAAAAATAAAACATACATCTTCTGGTTGTGGAATCCTCATGGCACGATTATATTGCTTCTCCGTGATGAGTCCCTCCTCGTAGAAATGATATCAAGTGGACGTCCGATTACGACCTCGATGGTAGCCTACCTCTCTAGGAGTAGGCATCCTACTAACGATATGATACTACAAAATAATTTGAACATACAACATATTAGAACACACTACATAATGAAGTGAAACAAATTATAAAATTTTATTTTAAAAAAGAAATCAAATAATACTTACAAACTCAGTCTCCCATGACTACTTGCCACCCGATCCATAATGCAACAACCCCACGGTTGCTATCTGGATACGTCGCGCCTCTGCATGCTGGTGACTTGTCATTTTCTCTGTTGCTCTCTTCTTGGCCTCTTTCCACTCCCTGCGATGGCAATTGGGTGGTTGGCCATATCCAGGGCGGCCCTGCTCTTGTCTCCACAGTGATTCCTTGGTGCGCGTCATAAGGTGAGACCTCTTGTTATGAAGCGCGTCTCTCACCTTTGACCGTCCCCAATCATCTGAGAATCGTGAATTCTCGGGATTAGGGTACCTTCTATGTACTGCCTGCAGCACCTCTTGCCACAAACCATTTTTTTGGTGCTTGAAGGGAATCATGCAATCTTTGTATGTGGCATGCATAACACTCCTCAAGTAGACTATCACTTCCCTCCCCTCAGAGTCATGCAAGATACCACCAACATCAGTGAGACAGAGTAGTACATTTGTGGAGGCTCACCTCTCTCATTTTCCGATGAGGATGATCAAGAGCCACCTCCTAGGCAACCCCCACAAAGCCCTCGACCTCCTCGTCCTCCCGCACGACTCTCCCTCCTCCCTCGACGGGCATTACCCTCTACCTCACTCGATACACGTGCTTCGGCCGATCCATGTACTTCAGCTGATCCCTGTACATTAGTTGATCTGTGTGTATGCATAGTGTGTGGAGTACCTATTAGTAGAGGTATACCAAGGTTTGGTGTGCCAAGGTTTGGTGTTTGTGCGGCAGTGCTAGGCAAAGATGTGATAGGTGTCCCAGACATGACACTGAAAACCTCCTCTGCAGTGGGAGGGCAACCAAGATAATTGGTCATCTCCCCCATGAATTGCTCCTTGTTTAGAAAACCTCCAAAAAAGCTACTAACACCTCTAGAAAACTCCGCTAAGGTGTTGTTCATGTGTTCCAACTCAGGATCAGTGCTGGAAGATCCAAGATTCCACATCTACACAAGAAAAATCATATTATCCTATGCAGATAAAACATATTATATGCTACGTCTATATCTGTGTCTCTGTGTGCATTTGTCAGCGTGTCTATTTTCGCGTCTATACCTGCGTCTACACTGTCATCTACACGCGCTAACAGACGTGCACAGTCGGACCATTTTTTTCAAACTTGGTTTAAAAACGCGCAAAAAAACCTCTAATTGTAAGAAGCTGGGAATAACAAATAAGTGTTAATAATGTTGATATTATGCCATGTCACACTGACATTGGTATAAAAGGAGAGAAGATGTAATTTTTCACATCTTTTTGACATATTAATACAATTACAGTCTTTCTCTCCCTTCTTGCTCACAGCTTCTATGGCTTCCCCTTCTTTCTTGTCTTTCTCTCTCTAAATCTAGTCTTTCTCTCTCCTCGTCACTCTTATTCTCTCTCTTCCTGCAGTCTTTCTCTCTCCTTTGCAGTCTTCTCTCTCCTCTTTCTCTCTCCCTGGTTCTCTCTCTGACAAGTGGTATCAGAGCTTGAGTCTTTGATCCATTATTTTCTTCCATTTTCAGTCCCATTTTCCTATTTCAAAATCAATTTCAGACAAAAATGGTACAAGACAGTGACTAGTGGAGTGATGTAGGACACCTACAGCTAGCAAGAGACTATATCTGGAGATATCCAAGGTCAGATATGGCAGGTAAAGGCTTAAATGGCTGGATGTCATCAAATTTCATGCAAAAATGGAGGTAACTAGGGTAAAGGATGGTTAATCGGGCTTAGTTAGAGACTAAACTACAGTTACTTTTCAAAAGAGGTCTTCCTTTCCTCTTTCTTCAAGCTCTGCCCAAGCTTCCATGGAGTTTGTTGGCTGAGATCTCTTCTTTTCTCACTGATCCTTGCTCTCCATCAACAATGGCCTGCATAATGGCACTCTAGACATCAAATGCAACAAGTAGAGCACCATTTCATACCCTGTAGAAGTTGCCACGTGGCCTGGACAGCAGCCCAAAAATTGCGCTGATTTTTTTCAGCCTGTTCTTCATCTTCCCTCAGTTAATCCTCAGCTATGGAGCTTCTAATTCATCCTTGGCAGTGATTTCTTCAAGTTCCTGGTGTGTTTACTCCAAAATAGAGCTATATTCCTCAGCTTTTTACTCTCTTGAAACCCTACATGAATAGTCCATGGGCAGCCATGAAAGCTTCAGCCCAATTTCATTTCTTAACAATTTCTTAAAGATTCTTCATCCTTTTGATTCCATGATAGATAGCACACTTTAAGAGAGCCCTGAAGAGCTTCAACAACAAGGAGAAGTCAATTTGCTCAATAATACTTTGTGTGCCCATGAACAAAGACATAGGGAACGACATGAGGCCATCTTGTCAAGAATGGAGCAGATGGTTCAATCTACTGATCAAACCACGGCTTCTATTGATAAGTTGGTAGAATCCAACGAAAAACTCATGGCACAAATTGCTAAATTCATGCAATGGTCATGGAAATGGGATTATTGGAAGAAGAGGCATTCCAAATAGTCAGTATGAAGTAGGAGAAGCTTCACAAAGGCATGATGACTATTTGGGAAGTTTGAATGGGGCCAATACTCAAGCTTTTGAACTGCATACTCAAAATTCCAGGGGTACTTTACCAACATGAAGATTATATAGTAATTCTCAGCCACCTGTTGGAAGATTTCAGTCTCAATTTGGAAGTTCTGTACTTGGAAATCCTGATCAGCCAATTTTGGGACAGCAACCCTTTCATGATAGAGAATTCAAGGACAAAATTATTTTAGCCAAATTTAATGGCCAGTCATCTTCACCATCAGAATTAGAGGAATGGACCTCTAAGATGGAGTCCTATTTTGATATATACCCTAAAACTAATGATATGAAGATTCACTTTGCTTCCTTGCATCTAGAAGGATTTGCCCATACTTGGTGGAGGTATATCAAGAAAGAGAATGTAATTATTGAGAATTGGGAAGCTTTCAAGGCACTTATGGCTGAAGTCTTTGTTTCACCTCTTGAAAAAGAGAAGCTAGCACGGAGATGGTATGGTTTGGAACAAAGGGGCCTAAGTGTAAGAGAGTATACAAACCAATTCCTCAACTTGACCATATATGTGGAAAGCATCAATGATGAGGCCAAGCTTCATAAGTTTATGTATGGTTTGGAGCCATCTTTGTCAGCTGATGTTATGGCACAAAATCCTACTTCACTTTTCAAGGCTATTGAGCTTGCGGAGCGCTATGGAAGAAAGTATAGGAAAGAGTCTTCATTTCAGCCAAGTTATGGACATCCAAGGACTATTTTAAAGCAAGGACAAGTTGGTAACATTTATGGCAGCAATCATGTGCCTAGTGGGAGATTACGGGTACCAACTTATCCTCCATTCAATGCTTCTAGGTCTCAAAGTAATTTCAGGACAGCAAACAGTCCAAAGATTGAATTTAAACAGGGTGACAACAAGCCTAAGTCCACTTCAACTAATACAAATCCCAAATCTATTCCCATGGATCTTCACAAGGAAAGGAAGGACAAGGGCTTATGCTTCAAGTGTGGAGAAAAGTATACACCTGATCATGCTTCAAAGTGTGTATACAAAAATGTCAAGCCAAAGCTTCAGAGTATGCTAGTTTTTGAGGACTTTGAAGATGACATAGATGAAGCTAATGCAGTGGCAATCAACGCTAAAAATGAAGATTTTGAGGAGGACGTTGGACAGGAGTACTTTTATGATCCAGCCGACTCTTTTCCTTTTGATCCAGGTGGAAATGCTCTGTTTGACCCTGGTGGATCTTGTGATGAGTCGCTTGCTGCCACTAATTGTTCTATCTCTATGGATGCTTGGACGCGATCTAAGAGCCCTAATACACTTCGTATGAAGGGAAGTATATGTGGAAAGCCAGTGTTCATCCTGATAGATAGTGGCAGTACTCACAGTTTTGTCAATAAGTCCATCATGGACAAGTTAAATTGTGTTTCCACAGACTTACAGCAGCCCATTAGAGTACAAGTGGCTAATGGTGAAGAAGAAATCAGCACACAGATTTGCCCACAGGTTTCTTTGTAGTTGGCTGAAAATTTTGAAGCCAAAGTAAACCTGATCACTTTGGAAATGGGGCCCATAGATATTGTACTTGGTTGTGATTGGTTGATGACATTAGGAAGGATCACTATGGATTTCTCATAGTTATATATGGAGTTTATCTCTAATGGACAGCTCATCCATTTACAGGGAATTCCTAGTAGATCTGATTTTCAGCTTATCACCATTCAACAACTCAAGAGAGAGTACAAGAAGCGCTCACAAATATTTGTTTTGCATTTGAACAAGGAAACACAAGATCATCCCAATAATTCAGCAAACCATCCAACCTTGATAGCTCTTCTTGAGGAGTATAGAGATTTGTTTTGAAGTACCTACTTCATTGCCTCCTAAGAGAGCGGTGGATCACTCCATTGATTTGGAGCCCAACTCAAAGACAATCAATAAGCCGCCTTACAAATTATCAAAATGTGAACAAGAGGAAGTAGCCAAGAAAATCAAAGAGCTTCTTGAAATGGGATTCATTGAACCAAGTTCTTCACCTTATGCATCTCCAGTCCTGTTAGTCAAAGAGAAAGATGGATCTTTCAGAATGTACATTGACTACAGGGATCTCAATAAGATAACAGTGAAGAACAGGTATCGTATACCCAGGATTGATGATTTGGTTGATGAGCTTAAGGGGACTCGATTCTTCATGAAGATTGATTTGAGATCAGGGTATCATCAGATTCATATGCGAGAGGGTGATGAAGTCAAGACTGCTTTTAGGACTGATCGTGGGCTCTATCATTTCTTGGTGATGCCATTTGGGCTTACAAACGCTCCAGCTACCTTTCAAAGCCTGATGAATAAGATCTTGCAACCTTTCCTCTTTCAGTTTGTCTTGGTGTTCTTTGATGACATTTTGATCTATAGCAAGACTTTACAGGATCACTTGGCACATATGAGGAAGGTTTTTGATGTGTTGAGACATCATAGGCTTTTTGCTAAGGAGAAGAAGTGCTCTTTCATGCAGACTAAAGTGGAATACTTAGGACATATAGTCAGTGAAAAAGGAATACATGCTGATCCCAAGAAGGTGCAATGCATAAGAGATTGGCCAATGCCTACTACTACTACCTCTCTTAGAGGATTCCTTGGTCTATCTTCATTCTATCGTCGATTTATAAAGCATTATGCGGCAATTGCAGCTCCTTTGACTAACAGGTTGAAGAAGGAGGCTTTCTTTTGGGATGCTCTTGCAGATAGCAGCTTCAACCAATTAAAGGAACTTCTTACTTCTGCTCCTATCTTAGTATGCCCGGATTTCTCCAAAGAGTTTACTATACAGTGTGATGCTAGTGGCCGTGGCATTGGGGCTGTTTTGCTTCAGGAGCATGGAGTAATTGCATTTGAGAGCCATAAGCTTACAGATAAGGAGATGGCCATGAATGTTTATGACCAGGAAATGTTGGCTATCTTGCATGCAATCAAGAAATGGCACCATTACTTATATAGCAGCCAATTCAGAGTACATAGTGATCATCGGGTACTCAAGTATTTCCTTACTCAGTCAAATCTCACTCCAAAGCAACATCGATGGATAGCTACATTACAGAATTATGACTTTGACATCACTCATACAAGGGGCAAAGATAACATAGTGGCTGATTCTCTTTCTCGTATGTGGGCCTACAAAGTGTCAGCCATGACAGGACTACATAATGATTGGATTGAAGAACTACATGAGGCCTATCTTTTAGATGAGGAATTCAGCCAAATCTTTCAGAAATTACAACAAGATCTTATGGAAGAAAACTTGCATTACCAGCTTAAAAATGGTCTTATTTGGTGGAAAAGCAAGATTGTTATTCCCTCTACTTCTTCTTTTAAGCAGAAAATTATGGAGGAGTTACATTCTTCGCCTTTAGCTGGACACTTGAGAGTTTTCAAGACTTATGACAGGATCAGCAAAAGCTTTTACTGGAAAGGACTATGAAAAGATGTCAAGGACTTTGTTATGAAGTGTATGCCTTGTCAGAAAAATAAGGATAGCACCTATAAGCCATGAGGTTTGTTACAGCCATTGCCTATTCCTACGGGTAAATGGAATCATATTACTATGGACTTTATCACTGGCTTACCTACTACTAAGAAGGGGTGGAATAGTATTTATGTGGTGGTTGACAGACTCACCAAAGCAATTCATTTTATCCCAACAAAAATTCAGTTTACTACTTCTCAAATGGCCAACCAGTTTATGGAGCATATTTTTAGACTACATGGATTACCGCAGGTGATTGTCCATGATAGGGACTCAAAGTTTATGACGTGGTAACAATTAAACTGATTAGATGCTAGCTTTTGGTTGTTTTTGAATCAACATGACATGACTTTCCTAGTCTTTCAATATCAAAATGTTTGCCTCTATGTTGTAAGTATCAATGTATGCATTTAGGAAATATGACATATATACCAAATGAAATCACATTTGTCCTTATGATCCAAGTGTAATTATGTCATCATCTTCGCCTTTGATCGAGAAGCTAGAAATGCTATGGAGAGGTATTGAGGTGCAAGATGTGAGTGCATCATTGTCCTCTAGAGATTTCACTTTAAAGGGCATGTTGTTGTGGACCATGCATGACTTTCCAGGCTATGGAGAGACTGTTCAGGTAGTTGCATACTCTATTTTATTCATTCTTACCCTTAATCAAATATATGTCATCATTAACCCACTTATTTTTACAAGTTTAACTATATCAGGATATCATGCATGTCCAATTTGCAGTCCCTCTCTGGTTTCTTCTAAACCGACACGCTTGAAAAAAGGTTATCTATGACAATCATCATCATTTTCTTCCTATTGTCCACCCCAAATATGCACCCCCCACTAATGAAAGAACTCCACAATCTCTGACCATTCAAGATTGGAAGGACACTTGGACACACGCCAATGATCATCCTCCACTCAACATGAGTCAGTAACTAGTTTACTTTTTTTGTTTGTCTTTAAAGTACACTCCATTATGAGAACAAGAAATAATATATTGTTTGTGCCTTAGATTCTCTATATTTTTTCGTCTCCCATATTGGACTGAACTCAAGATCAATCACCTATTGGACCCCATGCATATATTCAAGAATGTTGCCTCTACATTATGGGATCACTTAATCGGGGCTCGTGATTCTATCAATGTAAGGGAGGATTTACGTAGCATTGGACATATGAGATGAGCTTGGCCACGCATCAGACCCAGAGGAAAGATCGAGTTATTGCGTGCACCTTGGATGTTATCGAAGACCGAAGAAAAGATGGTGAAGCACCAGATATGTAGCTTTCGAACTCCCACAGGATATATGAGATGCCTCAAGGGAGCCTTCATAAAGAAAAAGAAAAGAGGTGTGGAGAAACTATCCGGTTTAAAGTCTCACGATTGGCACAAAATGATTCAGGTAAGGATTTTCATAGCCATAAATATATTAATTAGTGGAGTAACGATGTAGACTAATTAACAATGTATGAATATTTACTTACAGTTCATCCTTCCTACTAGCATATCCCATTGTGTTTTGAAAGATGTGTGTGATATCATTTACAAGATGGGTGAGCTCGCGAGGTATGTATACTTTATACTTATTTTTTTGTTTACATATTACGTACATCACATAGTAAACCTGCTTGAATTTATGGACAAAGGCTTGAGTATTGTCTATTGAGGTGGTTTGTTTGATGGAGGAAACTTTTCCTCGCTCCATTTTGACTACTCAAGTACACTTACTCGTACATCTGATTGATGAGATCGCAATTTGTGGGGTAGTTCATGCAAGGTGGATGTTTTTTCTAGAGCGCTTTATAAAAACCCCAAAAGGTTTTGTAATGCAAAATGCATGGCCCGAGGGAAGCATGGCTGAGGGTTGGTTAGTGCAATCATCCCTTGTACAAATCTCTGAATATCTTACTAAAGTGGACTCCTCTTTACCACGACTATGGAAAGATGATGAAGATTTGAGGATAACCTCTATAATACCTCAAGGAAAATGAAGGAGCAAAGTGCTAATGAAAGAGGAACTTCGTAAATTAAATGTATTTTGTGTGCTTAACAGTAAAGTAATGAGCAAATGGGTGACACTATATAAAGAAGCAAGGGCAAGAAGAGTAAGTGAAAGGCAAGCATTTCGTGCTAGACATGGACGTAATGTCCCATATCCAGAACATTTAAGTGCGCTTCCACGTCATATTGATATAGATTGGCTACATGAAGAAATGAAGAATATGGAAAAAGAGGAGGCGATGGATATATCGCAAGAGGAGTGGGAATATGCACGAGGTTGCTTATTAAATGTGAGACATATTTATAATTAAATTATCTTTAGTTATATATGATATAATAATTTCACATGTTTCATCTTTAACTAAATCATTAATATGATCTTAACAATTTACTACTAGTGCACATTGTTCAATGCTATTTGGTATGAAGGCAAACATTTTCGAACTCAACGTATAGATGATAAGAGAAATACCCAAGATTGTGGTATCCTTGCAAACTTCCAGGATACCAATGGCACCATGGAAGGTTATTGTGGCTTGATCCAAGATATTTTTAAGCTTGACTTTAGGCGATTTTTTATATATGTGCTAGATGTGAAGTGGTTTAAAGAAATAGTAACAACGGGTGAGCATTGCACAATTAGACGTCATCCAAGTGGTTTTGTAGTGATCAACTCTACAAAATTTCACCAAGGCAAGAATGACACATTCGTACTACCTCAACAATGCGAGCAGGTATATTAGAAGCTATTTATTTTTATATATATTATTTCTTGATACATTCTCAAAATACAATAAATATCTAAGTTGCTTACTTTTTGTTTTTTAAATGCAGGTTGTGTATCACCCAATGGTAAACAATAACCGATGGTGGCATGTCATCCCCATATCTAATCGTTCAAAACCAATATATGGCAATGCTACCAACATAGAGATAGTTGATGACAATCCAACAATCAATGATGATACAATCAATGATGATGCACATGATGATGCCATGATCGATGATATACATGATGTAGTGCAAGATGATCCCCGCGAGGATGTTCAAGGAAGCACAGAAGAGGATAAAAATATAGTTGCAGATGATGATGAAGAAATTGAGCATAGCAATACTTCTAACAGTGGGATAGACTTATGTGTTTCATTGCCTATTGGTAACATAGACCTAGAGGTAGATAGTCTAGCAAGGGCCGATCTTATTGAAGATGAGATTGATCATTCATTGTAGCATATATAATTAGCTTTGAATGATTGGATGTATATTTGTAATACTCAGAAAGAAGTAAAGTTGGTAATGTATTCAAACAAATACTAGCTGTTAAGATGTTTGGTCATATTTAGGGACTTTATGAGAAATGAAAAATATGTGCGTTTATTTTCGCATCTATAGGCGCGTTTATAAACGTGGGTATATAGACGCGTTCTGTATACTAGCGTGAATAGACGCGCTGATACACACACTTATAAACACACCTGCTATTTGGCGTGTACAATGCGCGTCTATAGGGCCTTTCTCTTGTAGTGCCACGAGATTTAACCCCTTCATGCTCATGTATGGGTTTCAACCTAGATCACATGTGATAGTGGGGTTGGCCACTAAGAAAATTCAACAAGTAAAGGATTTTCTCCAAGATCACATGGATATGTTATGTTTAGCACATCAAAATGTTTGACAAGCTCAGGACCATTACAAAAGGGCTACGGACACTTAGAGAAGAATGGCTACCTTTTAAGAGGGTGAACTAGTATTTCTTCAAGCTTCCCAAAAATCTCAAAGTCTTACAATGGGTGCAGTACCAAAGTTGTTGCCCCTATTGTTCTGTGGACCCTTTAATATTTTGAAAAAGGTTGGGCAAGTAGCTTATAAGTTACAGCTTCCAACTACTTCTCAAAAACATCATGTGTTTCATATTAGTCATTTACATAAACCATTATATAACCAAGAAAATGTAGTGGACCTTGGAGTGTTGGTTGAGTATACCAAACCTCCAACTTTGCCACATGAGCCAAAAAGGATTCTGGATTTTTATGAGTTACATACGCGACATCATAGTCGTCGTCAAGTACTAGTTAAATGGAAGGATAGACCTGACAAAGGTTCCACTTGGGAAAACATTAGGACGATAAGAAAGAAATTTCCTACATTTGTTTTCAAGGATGAAAACTCTTCCAAAATGGGGGAGTAATGTCAGAACAAGGGTCCCATGGACACGGTTCTAATAAATAAGAGATCTTGAACGTAAAATAAAGAGTGAGAACAACTAAGACACTTGAGTTTTACGGGGTTCAGGGTTTAAGAAGCCACCTGTGTAGCCTAAAAGGTTAGAATGCTCACATAAGAGGTTCGAGATCTAGGGGTCAGTGGTGGGCAGCCAAACTGTGTGAGTGTGAACAAAGGCTAGGGTTTTATTATAAGACCATGTATGCACGTGAGGAGGTTGTTCTTGTATAGTTGGGCAAAAAAAAAAAAGCTCTTAACTCCTATCTTGTACGCACATGCAAAGAAGACAACGATGAAAATGTTCTCATAGATGAAATGTTGACTCATAGCATTCTAAATCTCCATGTTTGAGTATTAGTGTTTGAGAAAGTCTTCAAGTTGAAAATTCTACCTCTAGCATCACTATAACAAATTAGGAGTCCACAAGAGTATGCCGATACTTGAGAGAGAGAGAGAGAGAGAGAGAGAGAGAGAGAGAGAGAGAGAGAGAGAGAGAGAGAGAAAACCAACACTAAGCAGAGGCAAACGGCCCTCCTTCCTTCAAAAACTTATAATAATCGAACCATGTTAATAATCTTTACAAGTATATGAGAGGGAATAGACCACTCTTCTAGAGATGGCAAAGAAGACAATGCTTGACTTGGACAAAGAGAGGAGAAAATTAGCAAAGTTGATAGAGAGTAGAGAGAAAATTAGAGCTCCACTTTTTTTCATGTTGAAATTCACTTCTAATGCTATGATTGAGAGGAGAAGGATCGGTTTGCTTATAGACATGCTTGTTCATCCAAAATTAAAGTACATTGAGTTGTGAGAGTATTAAAAGCTAACACTTGATTTTGGAAAGAAATTGCATCAAAATAAGGAGGAGTGACCACAAATTTTTTGTTTTTCTTTGCACAAGATTGTTGCTTTTGAGTCTCTTGTCTTTAAGGATTGCCTCTATCTCTTACACTTAAAGGTAAACCCTTGGCTATGGTAACGCCATCAACTTAAGTCTTTTGATGTTCTTTTCTATCTTTAAACTTCTTCAAATCCATTGTTCTTTTTAGGTTTCGAAGAGATGAATTATTTGTTCTTGCTTCAAGTTTCTCTTGCTTACTCTACACGTTGAGTTACCACTGTTTGAATCCCTATGTGGAGTCTTCAAGTTGAAGAAACTACCCCAACCATTACTACAAGATTAAATTTCACAAGAGAATGCTCATACTTTAATGTGTGTGTGTGTGTGTGTGTGTGTGTGTGTGTGTGTGTGTGTGTGTGTGTGTGTGTGTGTGTGTGTGTGTGTGTGTGTGTGTGTGTGTGTGTGTGTGTGTGTGTGTGTGTGTGTGTGTGTGTGTGTGTGTGTGTGTGTGTGTGTGATATATATATATACATATATATATAGAAGTAAATACCATAACCCAAAGAGCCACCATTGAGAGAGAGAGAGATAGAGATAGAGAGAGAGAGAGATTTTCCCTTTTGGAAAGTGTTACATGGAGTGTTAGTTTCTAAAAAAGTTTTCAAGTCGACAAATCTACCCCTGCCATTACTACAAGATTGGATTTCACAAGAGCACACTCATACATTAATGAGAGAGAGAGAGAGAGAGAGGTTTTCCCTTTTGGGAAGTGTTACATGGCTTTGACTATTGATGAGTGTAGTGCCTTGAGGGGGAGATAAGGAGTCTATTTATAGTTTTTTATGCTCAAGAGTGTGTACGAGGAAGGGTTTTTTTTTTACAGGTTTGGTTGAGGTGTTAAAGAGGGTTTTGAGTGATCAAATGCACATGGACTTGTGTGTAGTGAAGGCTTGTTGGAGGAGAAGAGGAATAAAAATCTAACACTATCTTGTCTAGCCACATTTGGGATTGAAAGAGATGTTGTGAAGTTGTGTCTCCTTTCATGTCTACTTATTGTACATTTCATTGCTTGAAATATCCAAGGACTCTTTTATTGCAATGTGTTGGTTTCTTTTGCCATGGTGAATTTAAACATGTTTGTCCATTGTGGAATTTTTACTTTCTACAAAGAAGTAAAATTAAACTTCTAATTACTCCATGATAAATATTTTTCATTGTACCATAAACATTATTATTAGGGAGATAAAAATTTAAAAATTACGACTTCTTGTCCACAAGTTAGGGTAACCATCTCAATGTCATTATTAAGTAGGTAACATGTATATGAATTAACATTTGCATCTTACCACCTTATTTAGTATGAGTATTGTGGTATAATTAGACTCACACCTTTGAAAAAAATATCTTTATATAATAGCTATAAAACCCATAGGATGGAAGCACTTACTTGCATCGGGGAGGGCATTCAATCAAATGTATCCTTGGTTACGGTTACAAGAAAGTACATATTAGGTGTGAATTCACGGGAGAAAAAAACCAACATAAGTTTCAAGATCTGTAAAAAATGCTCTCCAAAAAAGACTCCCACAATTCATAAAAGTAGACCATGATTCTTGGAAATATGATGTATAAATAATAGATCCATCTATTGTCTATATTAATATTTTTCTTGACTAGTAAAGATTGAGCTTTCTTATTGACTCTATATTAATGCTCTTTATATTAGTACTCTTTTTGATTGTCAAAAATTGAGCTTGCTCACTAACTCTATCAAAATTAGTCCAAAATTCCATTGCAGTTCTATTAGGAATTTGATTTCCTCATTCAGCTTGCCTTTTTTCATGAAGGGCTCTAGTCATGGCCAATGGAAGGCATTGTAAATAGGGTTATCCACCTTTCCTTCATCTCTTAAATAGCTATGAGTATGAATAACCAATGCTCAACACATAAACAAAACCCCTAAGATTCTATGTGGTTTGAACCCAATTAAGCACTATCCTAGGTAATGTAATTTTTAAATAAAACCAACTACTATACTTTCTAAGGTGTGTTGGGAGTTGGTAGTGGGCATGACATATTGTAAACTACTTAAATTTATCAAACTTGACTTGATGAAAAGAATTGAGAAACATACTAACCTATGTCTTTTTGTATCTTGGCAAAAAGAAAACACTTTTCTATGGCTATATGTAATATTTCATAATTTCATGCAAAAAGTAGTGCATGACTTTCTTCCAAAACATTAACTTTTTCATAAGGATCCTTTGTTACAAAAAGTGGAGCACCCATCACTTTATTATTTTCCCCACAATTACACATAAAGCTATGAAATAAATCAATCACCAAAGCTATGAAATAAGTCCATCACCAAAGCCTATAATGATTAGTTTGTAACATTGATTTGGTTCATCTAAGATAATGTCTTCAAGGCATGGAAATTTGCCAAAATATTATTCTCACAAATTAAAGTTGTATTCACCACTCCTTGTAAGTACTTTCTTTCATAAGCAATAGTGTGTCCTTCTTCATTCAAAGTTTCTCAAATACAATAACCAAAGACACCATTTTGGACATCAAAAGGATTTGTTACATTTGGTATTGTTAAAATCATTTCTTTACTAATAGGAACTTGAGAGCTTCAAAATATTATTTCCATTGAGAAAAAAATAATCCCTATCTTAGTGAGATTAAAAATAATCCCTATATTAGTAAGACTCTGAAGAGGACAGGAAAAAGCTACAAAAAGTCTATCATATTATTTATTGTTAGAGCTTAGGTCAACCTCAGGCCAACACAGGCCATAAAATCGCAAAGTCAACGCCGGTCAATGCCGATCAAAGTTGGCCAAAGAAGTCAAATTGCTAAGAAGTGATTGGCAAGTGATGGAAGGTGACCTAAGATGATCAACAAGAGCAATACAGTGTCACAACTCAATTTCTAGGTTAAGTTGTCAGGGTTCGAAGCAAAAAGGACAGGTGACGACGAGTGTCGAGTAGAGTCAGAAGACCACTTTAAAGAGCAAACAAGGTCAAATGAAGCTCAAAATGGGTCAAAACAAGTGTGATACTATGTGGAAAAAGCTTGCAAAAGATGAGCTCCAACGGATTTACCGGCTAGGATATTTTTAGACCCAAAGGCTAAAAACTGGGTCGTTCGAGAGATGGAAATTTGTAAAAAGGCCATAACTCGGACCTCAAATGTCAAAATTAGGCATAGTTGGAGTCATTTGAAAGCTGGTAGACCAAGAAAAGAGCTTGCAAAGTTTGGAAGACAACGGACTTACAAGTTGGGAGAGAGATTAATTTCCCGAGAATCTGACGGGCACGTAGAGAATTAATTAATTTCTGGATCCCGACTTTGTGTGTGCAAAGCGCCGTGTAATGATCAGTGTGAACCCACAAGACCATGTAAATGTTTATCAATGATCATATGTGAGCCGGGGCCTCAGTGCTTCTAACTTGTATAGGGCGCCCATTGCTAGTGTGAAGCGGCCAAAGCGTAAGTGAGTAAAATTTGACCTAAGCTAAGAGAAAGGGAACTTTTTGAAGGTCACGATTTGCTGCAGAGAAGAGAGCTCTCCATTCCCACACTTCACACCTTCCCTACGTGCCTTTCCCTCCACCGTTTGTTGTGCCATTTGCGGCTAAGCGTTCCTCGTTCCGAGAGGAAGTTGTCCATGTAAGCTATTCAAATACGTTGCCTATATTTCTCCATTTTGTATTGTGGGCTGATTCAAGCCTCTTTTTTGCTTGCATGCTTGCTTGCTTGCTTATGTTATGATTGAGCATGGCTCGTCCGTCCATGCATGTGTGCTACGGTAGTCAAAAAAGAGAGAGCTCACGAGAAACCGAGAGAGGGGTTGAGAGTGTTGTGCACAAGAGAGTTGCTTCCGATAGGTAGGATTAGGTTGCCTCAACTCATAGTGTGCTTAGGATGACGTACTGTACTTGGATTGACAGCTCGAGTATCCTCCACAATCTAGTCGGGTCATTCTCCTCGTAGGACATTTCTCTATTAGTGTCTTGCATAGGGTGACAGCACTATACGTCCAGACTCCCCTATCAGGTGGAGTTGGAGTGTAGGTTCTCCCTGCCCACCTTAGTTGGTGATACACTTATTGGCGCCGTTGCCGGGGATCGAGTGCCTAGAGTGGTGAGTGCGCATCCAAGACACACTCCGAATCATCCTCCTTATGTCCATTCTGTTCTTCCACATTAGTTTAGACCTAGTTTAGAGATTAGTTTTGTTGTTGGTTTGGTTTTAGAGTAGATTGGTTTGTTTTTTTTATTTCAGAGTTTCGAGTAGATTAGTGTGTTGTTAAGGATTTTTGTGGTTTTACGTTAAAAATTTGGTTGCTGATGTGTTTCTAGAGTTGGAGGGATGCATGGGTAACCTTAAAAACAACAAAAACTCATTTCTTGATAGTTTTGGTCATTTCGTAGATGTTTTACGTTTTTTATTCTAAATTTTATTCAATTTTGCTTGATCATTTGGTCTTGTTTTTTGTTAGTTTTTTCTAATTTCTTTTTATAGTTAGCATTAGGAGTAGGTTAGCTAGAACCTCTCCGAATCACAAAGCAAAAAGCACAAATCATTTGTAGGAAATTTGAGCACAAAGTTGGATCAAAACAAGGGTTTGCAAAATAGTGCAAAAGAGGCCAAAAGCTCAATTCGAACCAAAACAAGGTTTTAACCTGAGAAAAAACATTGGGCAGAGACTCAAAATCATTGGGCAATTCACATATTTACTTTAGAACTTAAAAACAAACCAAAAAGAACTCTTTGGAAATTCTCAACCTAAACACTAAAATCTCATTCAATCAAAAAGTAGAGTTCCAGATTTAAAGCCAAGCACATACAATGGTTACACATGTCATATAGAGTGCACTGCAAAACTTTCAACAGATTTTGCACACTTTGTGGTGAATCATGTGATTCACGACAAAATTCACAATTGTCACCAAGAATCAACAGGTGAGTTGCACAAGACCCGTAGAGACCACACCTAAAGTTTGGGCACTTTTTGCACACTTTGTGGTGAATCATGCGATTCACCACAAGTGTGCCTCTGGAAGCTGAAACAAAAATATGAGCCCATAGGAAAGCTGCACATGCCTTGTATTGCTCACTGCTAAATTTTGAGACCATTTGGAGCACTTTGTGGTGAATCGTGCAATTCACCCCACAAGTGGGGCTTTTGCACATCAAAACTATCCTGGGTTGTCTAGCAAGTGCTCCTGAGTATTTTGACAGTGCACACAAAAAGTTTGAAGTCTAACCAAGTCTCAAAAATAAGTAAAGAAAACCTTTCAATCAGAATAGGCTTTTCAGGTCTGATCGCTTAGATCTATTTACCGAGAAGTTTCCATGCCAAAATTTTTGCAGTCCCATAGTGTCTACTAGGTTATAAGATACCTATAGAACAAAGCTAAGCCAAATTCAGGCACTTTGTGGTGAATCATGCAATTCACCACAAAAGGATCAATTGTTCACAAAAATCAAGATTTGAGCTCATAACATTGTGCATAACCTTTGGACAAAATGTCAAGTCAAATAGAGGAGATTTGGCACCTTCTTGGTCAAAATTCAAATTTGAGATTACATCTGTGTTTTCCGTGCTTCTTATATCATTCCTATGAAATCTTAGGTCAAAACACTACAGTTGTGCTAAATCATGCGATTCACCACAAAGTGGGTTTTTCCTAGTTTTGAGCTCACAAAGTTGTTGTGCTAGCTCTACATAGCCTATACCTGAGTTTTCAAGCCAAGAAGACTGAATTGTGGTGAATCGTGCGATTCACCACAAAGTCATTCAATTGGCAAGCTAACCTGGCTGGAGATCCCCTTGAGCACATTGATCACTTGTGCATGCTCAAAGTCCCTTTGTAATTCCAAAAAACACTTGTTCAAGCTACAAAGCCTTCTGTTTTACTCTTTTAGCTGCAGTTTGCCTAAACAATCATAACTTTTGATTGGGAACTCAAAATGACAAGCTTTTTTTATAGAATTCATCAAGAGAGCTAGATCTACCTCTTCTTGACTGGTTTTTTTTTTGTTGGGTACAATCTAAAATCCTTTCCAATTGCAACAAGTTGGGTTACCCAAAACTTAACTGCCAGTCATCATTGCTAAGGGTAAACAAGGGAGGGCAGACCAAATGGTTGAGGTTGTTCAACATGCAGAGACTAGGGAAAGACCACCAATGGTGGATCAATCAAGATATACACTTGTGGGCTCTGCAAGGGTGCATAGAGTCCTAATTGGAGACCTCACCATAGGGCTCTATCAATGGGTAAATTGAAACAAGATATTTTACCTTCAAACCCTGAATCCATTCTTAGATACCCTTGAGGGAGTAAAGACCATATACATCTACCTTGAAGAGGAAAACTCCCTCATCCTAGAAGTGGTGTACAAGGATAAGTTCAACATGGACTATAAGTTAGTGACATCGAAGGTTGTCTCTACTTATACACTCTTTGGAATCCCCTTGTCAAACACCAAGCTTGAACCAAGAGCACAACTGAGCGGAAGCACAACCAAGAACCCAAATAAATTTCCTGCACATAGAAGAACCAGCTTCATTTGGCTTGCCAATTCCATCCAATGGAGCAAGATTGGGAGAGACACAACCCATGTACGCAATGAGTGGTCATGAGGCCATTAGAGGGCCACCACCACCACCATAAACACTACCCACAATAAACACTTCATTGGCTAGGGAGGAGTTGTGCTTGTCCTCTCTTGGATGTCATATGGGCTATCATTGGAAGGTCAAACCAACTGACTTTCGAAAGTGGGTCACAAAGTTCAACGGGTCGGGGAATCTATACAATCACCTGGCAAGCTTTAGGCAAGTGTCTAGAGCAGAAAAGGTCAGTGATCTCCACGCCTTAGTGGAAGGCTTTAGGTTGACATTAGAAGGAAGAGCCTTGTCATGGTTTCAAACTCTAACAACTTCTAACTACCATAGCCTACAAGCGCTTGAGAAGGATTTCATTTTGCAGCCTTCTCCAAAACCGAACAAAAACAAGATGGAATGTAGTTGCTTTATGAGTTTAAGTAAGAGTCCAATGAGTCAATGAGAGACTATGCTCTTTGATTTAGGCAACTTCTGGCAAGATGCCCTGAGGGAGAAATGCCATGCCAAGAGAGGTTAGTCTCACTTTCTATAGAAGGACTTCTTGACCTCGAGCTACACACAATGTTGTACACAAAGTACCATAAAACCATAGATGAGTGTATCCTTGAGGCAATTGATATTGATGATAATTGCGAGAGAACAATGTCACACATTCAAGCTAGTTCAAGTACTACCCTTGATGTGACAGTTGCATCATGTGCAGAGGAAGTCATCAAAACCTTAGCAGATAGGATACAAAACTCATATGGGCCTCAAAGAGCTATGGAGCAACAGGTTGCCTATAGGCCATACACATGTGGAATCTGTGGTGGGAACCATCCAACCTCTCAATGTGCTCCAAAGAATCCAGACCCACTATATGCAAGACTTGAGATTCAGGCTCCACAATGGTGTGAATTTCGCCAAAGTTGGGGAAACCACAACACGGATAATTGCTTTGAGCAAGTGAAGTATGTGCAAGCTCAACCAATTAAGAAAGCAACATATATTCAATCCAAAGTTGCACCTATGATAGGCTATTGTTCAGAGTGTGGTATAACCCACATAATGCCGGATTGCCCTTACAACCCAACTCCAAAGAATAAGGAAAGCCTAAAAAGTGCTAAGGTTAGTCCATCTTCTAGTGGATCAGATGACACCAAAAAAGCAAGTTCCAATAAATGTGGTCACAAGAGCACAAAAGCTCAAAGATGCTAAGGTACAAACAATTGATGAGGAAAAGCCAGCAAAATGCTCAATTAACTCATGGAAATCTTGACGAGAACAAAAAACTACGGCACAAAAATGTAAATAGGAAAAAGCCAACGAGGACGCTAAGGTCCAAGGAAGTAATGAGAAACCAAAGGAAGGTTGAGTCTTTGCTGGGCAAGTCTTAGAGCCCTTGAAATCAATGCTAGATGCCTACTATGAAGCAAGATTGAGACCTCAACAAACCTTGGAGGAAAGAATGAGAGCCTCCCTAGACCGTGCACTTGAAAAAAAACACTTAGAAATATTTCAAAGGCTGATCAAGGGTACATAAGCTATCTTGGAGAAACAATTAGACAAACCAATACCCTCCATGGAAAACCAAACCATGAGCTCAAGACGTAGGAGAAGAATAAAGAGTAAAAAGACCGAAGAGCTCATTGAAACACATGCTGCAACCGATGGGGTACTTTGCAGAACCAAATTGGTCCAACATTGTCATACTAAATAGCATTATTAACAAGATAACAGAAGATTGGGCAAAAACCTTATGTGAAAAAGTCAGGGAAGCTAACAAGATGAAAAAGGAAAAGGGGAAAGCACCTTTGGAAGAGATAAACCTAGACAAAGACCAAGCAGACGTAGATTTGGGGTCTAGGTATGGGCCATTTTCAGTATCATCCAAAGAAACAAAAGCATAGGAAATGAAGGTGCTGCCATAATTTTTAGGGGGCTATGAGAGCAAAAAATATATACGTAAGGCACGCCCTCTGTAACATCCAAGTGCCAATGTCTTGGTCACTTTGAGCAAAGTAAAACCAACATCCACTCCAATGCAAGACATAACTAAGGGACAAAACAAAACTAGCATAGCCGCATCAAGAAAAATTCCCTTAGAGGACCTAATGGAAAACAAACTAACCAAAGGAGAAAAGTGTGAGTCGGTTCCCTTGAACAAGTTAGGTGACTACTGTGAAGGGGAGACGACAATACCACGTTGCCCGTTTAATTCAATGAAGTGAAGAGTAAAGCTATCCTAGATAGTGGGGTAGGGGTAGCTATAGCCACTAAGAATGTATGGGAAGCCTAGGGCAAACCAGCACTCAGAAAAACTAGGATGAAACTCTAACTAGCAAATGGGTTTGAGGAATCACCATTAGGCCTCCTAGAAAAAGTGGTTGTGACTTCTTGCATAATAGAGTACAAGCACACATTTGCTGTGGTTGAATTTGGACAAAAGCCCAACTACGAAATCATCCTAGGACGCCCATTCATGCGACAATTGAAAATTATCCAAGATTAGGGCTACAATTACATCTACCTACGCCATTCACATGCTATCACTCGAGTGGATCTCAAGGATCACTCCTATAAGGATGTGATCAATACTCTGGTGCCGGACATGGTCTCTACAATGGCCAATGAGGATTTGGTTCCTTCATGGCTAATCCAAAATAAACCCGTGTGGATGTGTGGACTTGACAAGGGAAGTGAACAAGATGGTTCCTCTAGTTCTTCCAATTATATTGCTGAACCATTTCCAGAGCATGAACTAGAATCTTTTGGATGGAATGACATTCTAGCTACCCTAGATGTCTACGCTCATGTCCATGCTACCAAAGACTATGATGATGAGGGATACAACATCAAATCATTGTACGTGCTTCAAGTGATTCAAGAAGATGATTCAAGCATAACTAGTAGCGATCAATGTGATGAATAAATCATCTTTGAAGGGCCAAATGCAAACCATTACATAATCACTCACACTAGAATTAGAGAGGCAAAATCCCATCAAATTCCAACAATGCCATTACTCATGGAAATCTCCTCGTTTGGAGATGTGAGCATAACAGAGGTCACATCGGAAGATGTTGATCAAAAGTGACTTGGAGAAGAAGGGTGAGAATGATCATAAAGATGATTCAAATGCCCAAAAATCTCATCCTAAGGAGCTTGAACCCAAAACCAAAAAGGAGCTAACAAAAGCTGCTAGAAATGAGAAAGCCAAAGCTCCAAAGAGCGTGAGAGGAAAATTGATTTAGATTCTTCTAAATCCTAAACAAAAACATGAGGCACAAAAAGAAATTCAACTTGAACTTCAAGTCAATGAGTCCCAACAAATGAGAGAAGTAGCAGAACAACTAGAGTTCAAAGAGAAATCTCAATTTTTGAAGTATGTAGGGTCTAATGATTGCGTCAAGGACAAGATAAGCAAATGCTATTTGACCCAACTCTTAGCCATGCAAGCCCTACAACCAAAGAATTCAAAACCACAACAACTAGAGCCAAAATAGAAACCAAAAGAAAATAAAGCCAGAAAGACAGAAGAAAACACAAATGAGAGTCTCTCTGATTGGGAGGAAACAAACTCAAATGAGGAAAAATTGTCCAACCCAGTTAGTGTACCTTCACACTACAAAAAGTACAATGTAGAGGAGCGGAAGATCATGGTGACCAAGCCAAAAAGGACCTTGACATCTCTAGGTGTGTCTTATGATGGACTTGAAGACACAAAGAAGATAGATATGGCATCACCAGGTGAAGAGCCCAAGCCTCTGTACATTGCCACACACTTACGTCCTGAGGAAAAAAGCAAGCTTATTAAGCTCTTGTTAGAGTTTTGAGATGTCTTTGCTTGGTCCTGCAAGGACTAAAAGGGGGCAGATCCTACAATTTGTCAGCACACGATTCCTCTTCGAGCATATGCAAAAGCTTGCCAAATGCGTCCATACTCTTACAATGAGAACTACGCTGTCAAGATCAATGAGGAGATCAAACAACTTAGGGAGGCTGGATTTATCTATGAGATTGAACATACGGAATGGGTATCACCTTTGGTGGTAGTTCCAAAAAAGAATGGAAAACTTAGAGTGTGTGTAAATCTCAAGAAAGTCAATGCCGCCACAGCTCGCAATCACTATCCTTTGCCTATAATGGACCACGTGATCAAAAGTGTAGCTGGTGCTGAAGCTTATAGCTTCTTACATGGATTCTTTGGATACAATCAATTATCCATTGATCCAAAATATCAACATAAAATGGCATTTGCAACGGATCAGGGCACTTATGTCTATAGCATGATGCGGTTTGGGTTGACCAGTGCGCCTACTACCTTTCAGAGACTCATGTGTCATATCTTCAAGGAATTCCTCAAGAAATTTTTGGAAGTATATGTTGATGACCTATGTGTACATTCCAAGCAAAGATCGGAACACTTGTCTCAACTTTGGGCTATCTTTGAAAAATGTCATTCATATAGACTAAGCTTGAATCCAGAAAAATGCGCATTCATGGTGCAGTAAGGAAAAATCCTTGGACTCGTTGTGTCTAAAAATGGCATATCTACTAATGAAGAGAAAGTCAGTGCAATTGCACAAATGGCAAAACCAACTAATGCTAAGCAAGTTCAAGGTTTCATGGGGCATTGTGGGTATTATCGTAGATTTATCTATAACTATGCCACCATTGCCCGAACTCTCTATGCACTTTTAGTGAACTTTGAATGGACGGAGAAGTGCGATGAAGCCTTTACAAAGCTTAAGAATGCATTAGTCAATGCTCCCATATTTAGGGCACCTAACTGGAACAAGCCATTCCACGTTCATATGACGCTTCCAAGTTTGCAATTGGATGCGTATTAGCTCAATTGAGTGAGCACAACATGGACTTCCCAATCTCATACGTGAGTAGACAGCTCAATAGTGCTAAAAGGAACTATTCCACAACACAGCATGAGGGCCTAGGAATGATCTTTGCCATTAAAAAGTTTAGACATTACCTATTGGCCAACAAGTTTTTGTTTTACATAGATCACCAGGCACTCTTGTACTTGGTGAATAAACCATGTAACACTTGTAGAATAGTACAATGGTTTTTAGTTCTGCTAGAATTTGACTTCACGATGGTGGTCAAGAAAGGAGTAACTCATTAGAGTGCTGACCACCTTTCTTGAATCATCATGGGAGGAGGACAATAAGGCATCCGTGATGCCTTGCCCAATGCTTACATGTTTAATGTTGAAATGGTTCCATAATGGAGCAAAAATATAGTGCTAATGTTGACCATTGGATCATTACGTGTGAGCGACTCCATGGATACCAATCTCACATTAGTTGAGCAATCAAGACAATTCTCAATGCTTGTAGGTAGTTATATAAGCGAGGACAAGACAATGTTCTTTGATTATGCATAGACAAATAGGAGATGGACTCATATATCCAAGAAGCTCATGTAACTATGGGTAATTTCCACCAATCTCCTGAACAAACATTACAAAGAATTGAACGTATGGGAGTCTATTGGCCTTCTATGAGGAAGGATGTCTACGACTATGTTAGGGGTTGCTTGTGTGAAATGGGAGCTAATCTTGTTGCAATGAATGCAATAACCCTCTATTGTATGTCACCTGTAGCTCCAAAATGGGCAGAGACTTTAGTTGAATATCTAACCACAAGGGTCATCCCAAAAAAGATGAGTAACAAATGGCAAATATATTTGGAAAAGTGCGCTGAAGAATTTAGTATCATTGCCAATCAACTCTACCATCCTAGTAAAGACAAGAACCTAAGAATATGTGTGACCGAAAGTGAATACTTACCAGTACTCACTCATGCACATTCTTACGTTTTTGGAGGACATTTCTTTGCGAACGTTACAACAAAAGCTGTAATGAGAGTAGGGCTATGGTGGCCTACATTGCACAAAGATGCTGCTGAGTTTGTAAAACAGTGCGATGAGTGTCAAAGGTATAAAGCTCATATTTGTAGGGACGAAATGCCTTTGAGACTAATGATGGGTGCGTAGGCATTTGCTAAATGGGGGATAGACTTTGTTGGACCCATAGACCCACCAGCTGCCCATACACATGCTCAGTACATCATTGTTGCCACAAACTACATGACAAAGAGGGTAGAAGCTAAAGCTACTACAAAGAATGATGCCCACACAACCGCAAAGTTTCTATACAAAAATGATTTTACCAAGTATGGCCTACCCATTGATATCGTGAGTGATAGGGGTAAACACTTCCTAAACGAAGTGATTGAACATCTTTTGAATGAATTCATGGTAATTCATAGAAAATCGGCATCCTATCACCCACAAGCCAATGGTCAAGCTAAAAGTACCAACTAGATACTTAAAGCAGTTTTGACAAAAATTGTAAGTGGTTCAAAGTCAGATTGGGAGTTAAAGCTACATTCAATCATTTGGGCTTATCGGGTAGCATATAAAACCACAATTGGGACTACACCATTCAACATAGTTTATGGTTTGCATGCAATACTTTCGATGGATTTTTTAATTCCAACCATGAGAGTGGCCCAAGAGCTTAATTGGATGGGACACAAGCTCTTAGACAGACTAGAAGCGCTTGATTAGCTAGATGAAACTAGGCTAGCTGTAGTGGCAAGGATGTATGCACTCAAATGCCAACAAAAGAAATTCCATGACAGCCACATCATAATAAAGGAATTCAAATTGGGTGACCTAGTTTTGGTATATACTTTGAAACAATTTCAATCTAAATTCTCCAAGTCAGGTCAAGGTCCATTTGTGATTTTCGGAGTGTCATCTAGTGGAGCTGTCAAGCTGTCCACATTAGATGGCTGCCCAATTGGATTAGTGGTCGTCATGTAAACAAGTATTACACCCCATTGACCACATAAGAGATGGATCGTTTACATAAGGCAAAATGGAGACAGGAAAAGCGTAGACTTGTTGCGGAAAACACAAGAGAAGAAGCAAAAGAACGCGCTCAAAAATGCAAAAATGGAGACGTAGTTCCATTCAAACAAGGAGTGACTAAACCCCATAAGTTTAAAATCATTGAGGAAAATATGGACAAGGATTTGGAAGAGGAAACTCCTCAATCATTCATTTCAATACGTATAGGTATTGATCAATAGGAAACTTATGCGTTTATTGACTCTGGGGCCGATGGAAATACAATCTCCTATGAGCTTCATACAAGGCTAAAGGATGCGACACTTGCACAAACCCAGTTGTATTTCAAGCATACACGGGTCATCAGACCAAGGCATTGGGATGTTGTGAATTGAACATGCATGTTAGTGAACTAGTCTGTGGGGACAAGTTTTTTGTCACCTAAGCAAAAATGCAAGATGTGCATATTATTCTAGGGAGATCATGGCAGAAGCGGTACAACTATTTCTTCAATTGGGCACGCAAATTGGTTCACTCCCAATCCGAGGATCTGAAGCTATGGGTGCCACTCCAAGTGCCGGATGAAGATTATGCCATAGCTATACAACCACCCACATCCTCATCCTCTTTTGACGCCAATTTCCTCAACAAGTCTTCATCATCAAAAGCTCCAACTTCTAAGAAACCAACTCCACCAACTTCTACTCTCGTCTGAAAGAAAAAATCTGAGCTCAAACAGACACCTACACCCATGGAGTCCAAATCCTATGCAAAGTCTAGCTTCAAATGGGTCAAAAAGGGCGAGCTTCACTCACCAAAAAAGATCAAAGCAAAGGACAATCGCCCACGGGAAGTAAAGAGTCCAAGGTCCATAGGAGTTGACAACTATCAAACCAATGTCAACTACTCTATGCCTCGCCATCAATGGATCCCAAAAAACATGGTTCATCAAGAAATTAATGGTTGGGCGTGGGTACGCAAAGCTCTGCTACTACAACCAACCTCCTCAAAGAGCTCCAAAAGGAAAAGAATCAATCATTCCAGAAAAAAGAAATGCCAAGCAAAGCAAAAAAGCAACACAGACACACACAAACCATATCAACAACCTTGTCCCCTGTGGATACCCAAAAATTGAGTGATGCACTTGGTCAATGGTTACGCATGGGTTCCTAAGATACTACTCCATCACAGTGTGTCAGCAATTTCTTCAACAAGCTCACCAAAAGCCAATGAGAACCTTGAAGCCTTGCAAACTCACATTACGCGGATATCGTCTCTCCTACAAATTGTATGGCAATGTCAAAAACCACCATAGAAACCTCTTCCTCCAATGAACCAATCATAAGAAAAGTTACCACCATTGTACTCCATTGCAATATCATTAGACATAGGACAAACATCGCCAGCACAAGCCCATAGGACATATTGTTCTATGACCCATTCTTGCATAGCATTTGTTTTTATTGCATATCTTTTCAATGCATAATAGGGCCACATTACAAGGCCTGCATAGGCACAATTTTTACAACCTTACCACACTCCTACGTCCTAAACCAGTCTTGGCATGCAATGCTTTGACTAGGTGGGGGGGGGGAGTTGAGTGCACCAAGGAAGGCTTCAAATTGTGAGCTGAGCGAGATAAGAGAAGTCTGTCCAATTTAGATTTTTGTTGCTCTTTTAACTCCTTTTAGAATATAATAGCATGCATGTATTTATGTTAATTCTTTTGCAGTTGGCCTCGCACAAACCATTGCACTTAATGGGATGGGTCAAGCCATCAAATCTTACATTTTTATAGAAAATATGTATTTTATTTTTAATTTTCGTTATATGCATGTACTAAAACCTACAAATTAAAAACCATAAAATCCTTAAAAACAACTAACTCTGCATGCAACTTTAACCTAGAATAGCCACATCAATAACCCAACTTCCTCTACATCAACAACCGCAACCAACCAAATACCATTTAAATCCAAACCCATCACCCATTCGCCTCAATAGAATCTTCTTCGTCCTTCTACACCACCACGATCATAATCATCTATTTCACCATGGACACACTCTTACAGTGTCCAAGGACGAACACTGGATTAGGTTGGGGGGAGTGTTAGAGCTCAGGTCAACCTCAGGCCAAAACTGGTCATAAAATCGCAAAGTTAACACCGATCAAAGTTGGTCAAAGAAGTTAAATTGGCTGAGAAGTGATTGGCAAGTGACGAGAGGTGACCTAAGATGATCAAGAAGAGCAATACAATGTCAAAACTCAATTTTGAGGTCAAGTTGTCAGGGTTCGAAGCGAAAAGGGTATGTGACGATGGGTGTCGAGCAAAGTTAGAAGACCACTTCAAAGAGTAAACAAGGTCAAATGAAGCTCAAAATGGGTCAAAAAAAGCGTGATACTATGTGGATAAAGCTTGCAAAAGATGAGCTCCAATGAATTTACCAACCATGATATTTTTAGACCCAAAGGCTAAAAATGGGGTCGTTCGAGAGCTAGAAAATGGTAAAAAGGCCATAACTTGGAGCTCAAATGTTAGAATCAAGCATGGTTGGAGTCATTTGAAAGTTGGTAGACCAAGGAAAGAGCTTGCAAAGTTTGGAAGACATTAATTTCCCGAGAATCTGGCGGGTACGCAGAGAATTAATTGATTTCCGGATCCCGATTTTGTGTGCGCAAAGCGCCGTATAATGATCACTATGAACCCACAAGACTATGTAAATTTTTATCAATGATTATATGTGAGCCGAGGCCTCAGTGCTTCCAACTTGTATAGGGCGCCCATTGCTAGTGTGAAGCGGCCGAAGCGTAAGTGAGTAAAATTTGACCTAAGCTAAGGGAAAGGGGACTTTTTGGAGGTCACGATTTGGTGGAGAGAAGAGAGCTCTGCATTCCCACGTTTCAGAGCTTCCCTACGCGCCATTCCCTCCATTGTTCATTGTGCCGTTTGTGGCTAAGCGTTCCTTGTTCCAAGAGGAAGCTACCTATGTAGGCTATTTAAATACATTGCCTATATTTCTCCATTTTGCATTGTGGGATGATTCAAGTCTCTTGTTTGCTCGTATGCTTACTTGCTTGTGTTGTGATTAAGCGTGGCATCGAAGAGGATACATCGCACCTTCCAACAACGGATATCATTGTGGTTACACATATTCTCAAATTGGAAGTATTTCCCTTTGCCTGCATCAAGTTGTCGATCCATGCATTTCTCCCATCTATGGTCGGTTGGTATGTCAATGCCTAGATATTTAAAAGAGGACACTCGCTCAATGGTTTGTCCATCATACATAATTTGTGAGGGGCATTGAGGCTACTGTGTTCGAACTATCATAAACTTGGTCTTACTTACATTCACTGCCAATCCACTTTTCTTACAAAAAGAATGTAAGAGCTCCAACAACTTTTGGATTCCCTCTATTGTGTATGCCAAGAGTACCGCATCGTCGGCATATAGTAGGAGCAACACTACAAATAAACCAATCTGCGGGCCATCTATAACATTTCCTTGTGCATGTTCAAGTATCATCTCTTCAAGTTCGTTGATACATAACCCAAACAAAGTAGGGGAGAGAGGACATCCATGTTTGACACCCATGTTTGACACCCATGTTACTAACAAACGCCTGAGAAAATCCATTTGCATTTTTGAGGCGACATACAACTCTCTCATATAGGCGATAGACTCCCATGTGGAGCTCAATTGGGACTCCCAACATTTGCATTCTTTCCCACAAACCATCCCTTGGCACTGCGTCAAAAGCCTTTTTAAAATCTACAAAACAACAGTACAATGATTTTCCCATGCGTCTACTCTCATCCATCAAAACTCATAGGGTGACTAGATGATCTATAGTGTTATGTTGAGCTCGAAAAACAGCCTGTCCTTTTGCTCTTTTGTGTGCCTTCTCAACCCATGCGCTTAATGCGATTTCCAACAAGGTGCTAAAAAGCTTTGCCATAGTGGATAATTATTGTGCGATAATTAGTCAATAAATGGCGGTCTCCCCCTTTGTATATTGCCTTAATCCACTTCTCTTGCCAATCATCTGGAAAGCCATGTATAAAAGCAAAGTTTAAGATATCCGCAAGATACGCATGTCTCTATTGGAGCCCATTTCAGTAGTTCTATGCATATGTCATCTGAGTCGCGGGCTTTTCCATTGGCCATTTTCTTGAGTGCATGCACCACATCGTTTGGTGAGAACATTTCGTCTTGTGTCACTTCAATTTCATTTCCATCCATATGTTCCACATTCACATGTGTATACAACTGGGTTACATAATTGAGCATATCAGAGTCTGTGAAGTCTCCCATAATGTCTTCTTTCCGTCCTTTCGCATCATTCCATGCCTTTTTAGGGTTATGCTTGAACATATGCTCGTCTTCCTTCTCTTTTTCTGCCACATGTGTTCTCCTCTTTCTCCTAGTGAGGGCGTTATACTATTTCTCTACCTCTTTCTTACCATCGCCCTCCGACATTCTTTTCACATATGCGCGGGTGCTTTTACATTCCTCATCGAACCAACGCTTGTGGGGTAGACCGCATACATGTTTCATATCTTTATTTTTACATGTGAATGCATCTCGATTAGCATGCAATATGCAATCCTTCAAGCTCTCCCATGATAAAGGGGGTGACTCATACAAGTAGTGCACTAATTGTTCCACATAGCAACCTTTCTTCTCTTGCAGCACCCTATATGTGGGCTTTACTTGTATTCCTCCCTTTTGTCGTCTCTCATGTCCTACAACCATAGTGATCGTAATAGGTGAATGGTCTGATTCAGGTTGTTTATTCTCGACAGAGAATCCTTTCACAAGCCCCATTGTATTTACATGCACTAATGCTAAGTCCAAGATACTACAACCCCCACTGGCAGGAAAGGATGTGGCCGTGTCAGATTTCTGAAAGCACTTCATTCCATTAAGAACTAGCATATGCATACCATTCATGACACTGCGAATTGCTCGACCACGTGTATTGACCTTAGGGTCAGAAGAGGTTCTATCCCACAAAGGGTCCAGTTCTATTTGCTCACTTTTTGATATAATGGGTTGCGCTTGCATGCCTCCAATACGAGCATTCAGATCTCCCACAAGTAGGACATGTCCATCGTGCTGGAAAGAGCATATATCCATACTAAGTTCCTCAAAAGGATTGCTTGCATCAACTCCATATCTACTATAGAACGATGATTCTCTATGTGGAATATAGCAGCCTGCAATGAATATTGGAGCATCATGGTTGAGAATCTTAACCCATAGGTATCTCTTAAATACATCAATATGTACCAAAGAAATGGCATCTTATAGACATTCCTTAAAGATACATGCAACACATCCTTACCCTCAAAGTCTGACATGTGATTGGAACACATAAAAAACAATGTAGCCAAGGATGTTGGGTAGCTTACATTCTTCTCTTTCCCATGTCTCACCCAAAAAAATCACATCTACATCACCAAATAGTGCATTTGTGCTCACTCCTTTATGCCAAGGAAAGCCACGGCAATTCCAATACATAATGTGCAAAACTTTTGCGGTCCCATGAGTCTCGCATTGCTATGCATTCATCTCATCCTTTCCTTTCTCCTCTTCTTTTTTTGATTCTTTCTCCTCCTTTTGTCTCCTCTCATCATACTTACGACGCTGCAACTCTTGTTGTTTTGGAGTACGATCCTCTCCTACATAGAACTTTGTACCTTGAAGATAAACGCGACCACTATCAAGAATGATGGCTCGCTTACAAGCATTAAGCATTGTGCATACAATCATACGGGGTTTGTTTCACCTTCTTTTGTTTTATAATCTTTCTTCCGATACGGCGAGCCCCATACACCATTACATCTTTCATAGCAAAGTGATCCTTAAAGAAACATGCCACTTCCTTGACCAAGGCAACAGGTGTCTCGCAATCTTTTTCATGAATGCCTCGTATGACTATGTTTTGGGCTCTCTTTTCGCGTTTGTGTTGCTCTTGTGCATCTAGTCCATCCTCAATGGCACATGTCATATTTGCATTTATCTTCTTATTGTGCATTTTCACCGGATCGCCATTACCACGTGCAACGTTTACCCAAGAGCTATCCTCATTCTTCGCGGCAGCTTCGCTGCCTTGAAGCGGCAAGCAAAGTTGCCATGCTATTGTATGGCAACTTCGCTCAACAATCCATTTCTCATCTTTCTCTCTCCTCTTTTTTATATCTCTCTCCCTCCCCCAAATATTCCCTATGTTTAATTTTTTCTCTCTCTTTCTTTGCCTTCTATTTTAGTTTTTTTTTCCTCCTAGTTCTCTCTCTCTCTCTCTCTATTTTCCTTCTCTTTCTCCTCTATTTTTTATTCTCTTTTTAAATTTTATCTTTTCTCTCTCTATAATTCTCTCTACATGTTCTATCTCTCTTCTTCTTCTTTCACTTTCTCCCCCCTCCCCCCCCCCCCCCAGTCTCTCTTAAAGTATGTAAATATTATCTTTTCCTTGTATATAATTCTCTCTTTATGTTTATATTCTCTCTCTTCTCTCTCTCTCTCTCTCTCTCTCTCTCTCTCTCTCTCTCTCTCCGTCTCCTTTCTCCTAATTTTTTTTTAATTCTCTCCTCTTTTAAATTTTATCTTTTTCTTCTCTTTTTTAAATTATATATATATATATATATCTGTCTTCCCCCCTCTCCTTCTCTCTTCCTTCCTCTCTCTCTCTCTCTCAAAAAATATTTAAAATTTAAAAAGGCTTTTCTCTTTTTTCTTTTTCCCCATCTCTCTTCCTCTTTTCCTCTTTCTTCTTATTCTTCTTCTTCTTCTCTCTCTCTCTCTCTCCCCCTCCTCTCCTTTCCTTCTCTCTCCTCTTTTTTCTTTTTTTCTTCTCTTTAATTTTTTTTCTTCTTTTTCTTTTAAATTTTATCTTTCCTCTCTATAATTCTCTCTGTGTTCAAATTCTCTCTTCTTATTTTCTCTCATTTTCTTCTCTGTCTTTGTTCCCCCTCTCCTCTTTTTTTCTTTTTTTTCCTCTTAAATTTTATATTTTCTCTCTATAATTCTCACTGTTCCCTCCCTCTCCTCTTCTTTCTTTTTTGCTCTTTGTATATTTCTCTCTCTCTCTCTCTTATTTTAATTAAACAAAAAGTTTACATTAAAAATTTTAATGTGTGTGTGTGTGTGAGAGAGAGAGAGAGAGAGAAAACCTAAGCCCTACACATGAGAGAGAGGGGGGAGGGGGAGAAGAAATATGTTTAATTAAAAAAAGACTATTCTCTTTCCTCTTTCTTCCCCTTCTCTTTGTCTTCTTCTTTTTATTCTTCTTCTTCTTCTTCTCTCTCTCTTTTATTCTATCTCCTTCTCAAAGTGTGTGAAAAACTATGTTCGAAAAATTTTTAATTAAAAATTTTTAAAATGTTTCATTTAAAAAAGTTTAATTTAACTGTAAGAGAGAGAGAGAGAGAGTTTAGAGAAACTTTTGATTTTAAAAAAAGTTTGATTTAATGAGAGAGAGAGAGAGAGAGAGAGAGAGAGAGAGAGGAAACCTAGACCCTACACATGAGAGAGGGGGGGACGAGAGGGGAGAGAAATTTAATTAAAAAGGAAATGGAGTTTTAATTTAAAAAAGGAAAGTGAGGAAATGAGCCTTTAATGAAAAAAGGAAAGAGGAAGAGAAAATGAGATATTACACGTGAGAAAGAGAGGAGGAAAGGGGGTTTTGATTAAAGAAAAGAGGTTTGAAAAAGGGGGTAGGTTCGAGAAGCCCTATGGAGGTTCAAGGCTTTCCGAACCTATAGCTAGAATAATATAGTAATAAGATGTGGCTCTCTTGGTTGGTTATTTCCAAAAGCATTCTCAAGCATCACAATTTTCCCAAAGAGCCACCATTGAGCGAGGTACAAGCCTCATCTCCTTTCAAGAATTTATAATCATCACCAAATTCTTTACAAACATGTGAATACAAGTTCAAATAATATTTTTCGATAAAGAGTTATCCAAGGAAATTACCCTTCTAATCTAGAACTCATAGCAAAGTGTGGCACCATAGACGTCTACCATCTAGAAGTTTTTCACATACACTTTTCTCTTGTACAAGATTGCCAAGAGATGTTTCTAATTATCTTTTCTCAATTAACGAAAAAAATTGACAAGCAAGTAATGATGTAGACTTGCCCAAAATGATTTTGACATATTTTTCTCATCCCCACTTGTAATAGAGTCGTGAAAGCTAGACTTAACACCATTTTTGAGTAGTCCCACCAAGTCTTTGAGAGAGAGGAGGGAAAACAACGCTTCATTTGAATGAAGGAAAGGGAAAATTGAGTGTTGATAAAAAGGAGAGAGAAAATTAGTGCTCCGCTCTTGTTTATGATGATGGAGTTCACTTCTAATGCTATGTTGAGCAAGGAAGGACTGGTTTGCTTATAATCTTACTCCTTGTTTCGAGTTTAGTGTGTGTTAAGTTGTAAGAGTATTGGAAGCAAGCACTAATTTTTTTGAATTATAGTGCTTTTTTTTGTATTCACATGAAAAGAGCTTCAAGCTTTTTTGCATCACCCTCTTTTTGTCTTCCCTCCTTTCTCTAAAGTTTGGTTTGAGGACCAAATTTTTCAATTTGACACTTCATTTCAAAAATTTTGAGTCCCTTCTTATAACCCTGTACAAGATCATGTCTCTCAGTGCCACAACTTAACATTTGATTCCACTTTTTTTTTTAATGAATCTTTATAACCCTATCTATCCTCTAGTTTGATCTTTGGTCAGCTTTAGCCCTTATTTGGTCTGGACTAGCTATATGAAGTACACTTATAGCAAGTTCAAGATTGTGTGGACGGGCCAAACATACCAAGACAAAACCTGGCATAAAGCAAACATGGCAGTTGGCTAGCTGATGAGGAATACTTACCAAAAATATCCTAATACGATGTGTGAACCACTCTTCTAACTAATGAGGAATACCTAATAAAAATATCCCGATACCATGTGTGAAACATCCATCTAGCTAACCGAGCTCTACAAACACAATATCGTGCAAGGCTTCGTAACATGCTGGAAAGGACCCAAATAAAGACACTCGAGACTTGAGGAGAGAATGTGTCAACTAGGCCTAAGAAAGCTATTAGAACTGTTAATGAAGTAACCAACTCTACCCCAATGTAAGTGCAAAGACACCTTTTAAGTGCGACAAGGAAACAACAAGGCAAGAAAGGGCCATGGAGGAAATAACAAGTCTCCCCTTCATCCACCAGGGCCAGCATTGGACGCTCTTTTGGGACACCCAGCACACCATACATCCTTATTTCCCTGTCCGCTACCAGACATGTAAGTTGATCGGTACGCAGTGCATTGAATGGCGCAGAAGCTCGTCATATCATCGTAGGCTGCAAGGTGGCATGAGCACTTGAATCTGTCTAGCTACTTGCGTGCAAGCCTTCCACTGCTCTCTCTCTCTCTCTCTCTCTCTCTCTCTCTCTCTCTCGGGCAACACAGTACACACACACGCTACACCACACTTTACTACACACAAACGCACGACGAGAGAAAAAAACAATATGTTTATGGCTTTAGGATGGAGAAGATGCTGCATTCAGAGAGCGATCTCCCGAATAGCAGAGACATGGAAAGTGATAGCAATTTGTGTGGTGTCCCCGGTACCAACCGTGGCAGTGGGAAAGGCCAGGCCTTCATTCTCTTGAGCAGAGGCAGAGACGCGGAGCCTCCATGTTGTGAACGGCGTCATGCGCATAAAAGCTCGGATGAAGTCATAAGAGGGGAGGTTGGAGAGTGTGGTCTCTCCTGATTCCAGATTGTAGGCGTAGTGGTAGTCAAGCGGAACGCCAGCCTCGTAGTGAAGAGGTTCCGTCTTATTGCGGTCATGAAAGACACGCGAGCTTTGCAGGAGAATGTAAATCTCCCCACTCTTTGTGGCAGGCTGGTGAGCCCCTTGCGCCGTCCCCGCTGGCGCAGCCTCATCACCGCCAGCAAACTTCATCTCCAAGTGATGAATGCGCACCCGTGACCATGTGGCCGGGAAGACCGTGAAATCGTCCACAGGAATTTCAAACTCCCAATCCTCACCATGCAGCAGGAGATCCACGGGAATGTCCTTCACTGTAAGAGTTTTTCTGAAATCAAAGGATGGTCCTAGCCTCATCAGCCCAAGAACAGCTGCGTGCTCGTGCTGTATCAACAGGCGCCACACCATCTCCATTGTCACTGGCCACGCGTTCATCAGTTCTGGCTTTACTAGAGACTGATACATAAGTGCTACATTCTGTACGTCTAGCACCTTTATTAGCTCCACTTGCAAGCGTATCGTGCGCATGTCCATTTGCGTCACCATTTCTGTGAAGCTGCTAAGATCGGCAGCTTGAGTCGAAGACAGGCGATCCGCCTGCTTGCTCGCGATATCTTGCAGCATGGCTTGCACCTGATCAATCATTCATATTGAAGCATATAATCATGAGACACAACCAACTGGTCTGCTTGTAGCAGCTAAGCGCTACCCAACATTCTGCGAAACATTGACGATACAGTGTTCTTCAATGCTTGCCTGGATGTCGTATTGAAGTTGCGACATGTAAGCCGTAGTCGTCATAAGTTCACGACCCACCGCGGCTACGTTCTTGCTCGATGTTTTCCACGCAGATACCTCTGACACTTCCTCTGGCATTTGCTCGGCTACTCCCTCAATCTCGTTGACAAAGATGGCCCAATCGGCCTCTGTTGGCATTTCCGGCATGTCAGGTGCATCCACCAGCTGACCTACTGCCTGGAGAGACTCCAGTAAATCTTTTATGATCTTCAGTAACTCCATTGCTGCCTGCAAATCATCGAGGATTTGCAAAACTCTCTCCAATCCCCTGGCAGCTTGGCCAGCAGCGCTCACAGCCCCCTTTGCCGTAGACATGGCCAGTGGAGCAGCCGCACCCCCAGTTACCACTGTCAGCGCAACTGCGGCTATAGCACGGAACACAGAGAACATGGCGTTTGCTACTTGTCGGTTTCGAAATCTCCTCAACCCTGTTCAGAGATAAATGACTATAATGTAAGTGCAGATACGGAGACAAAACAACTGTACATTCGGCCAACGACATGGAGCATTGCCTACGTATGCCAAGTCCCAAGTAGCGCACCCTGCCCCCTTGGCCCAGCCTTTGTGCATGCAGCCCATGTCACAAATTCTGTGTCGTTAATGCAAGGCACAATTGTTCCACACTGTCACAGACTTGTTCGAAAATTATTCCTATTCTTGCCCAGAAGACATTATTACAAATGTGTCACTAGCTTTGATGCAGACATGATTAGCTCAGGGTACCTGCTTCCATGTCTTCTCTGGCTTGCTCCATATCTGCTACTTGGGTCTCCATTTGCAAACTCAATAGGTCTATCTTGGCCACGACAGTTCGGAGTTCGGTCTCTTTCTGAGAGATGAGCTCAGAATGAAAGACCTCCATGTCTCTCTCCTTAGCCGCAAAGACCCTATTCTGCTCTAGCAAGTATTCTCCAAGAATCTGCAGGTAGTCACCATACACAACTAGTCAAAAGTATTAGGGTGGCAGGGATCAGGCCTTCAGGGGAGAGCAAGCATCTTAGACGTAAGGGTCTGCCAAATTGTCTGGCTCGCCCTCGCGCACAGTCTTTGTACATAACACAGAGGCATACAAACATCCATTCGTGCATACACGCGCAGGCAATATGACCAAACGCACGTGTTTGTCATACATGCACATGTGTGCATCAAAAGACAGTACAGATCAATCTCTGTATGGAGTTACAGATTTCTGAACAAACTTCATCCCAGTCTTCTTGTTTTGTCAAAGGGACTTAGCTCTACACTCAGGAAAGAGTGCCGCCCCATCGCGAATTAGACTACCTCATTTTGGGCGATGAAGAGTTGAAGTTGTTTAAGCGATTGGTCATAGCTATCAGCTGCACGAGCCACTTGATTGACAAGGTTGCTGTACATATCGTACTGCAATTGTGGCACCACAGCACCTCGTGACTTTCCAACTCCCTTGATGACGTACTGCGCGCGAAACAGAAGTGCGTTGTAATCGCTATGATGTGGGGTACCTTCTGATGCCACTGACGCCTGCATGGAGGGTAGAAAAGATAGGCCTTACAACTGATTTATTTAACACTGCAAGGAACTAAGAGAAAACTTTATCCTTAGGGGATTCTGAGGAGTGACAATTAAAGCACCTGGAGCAAAAGGGTGTTAAGCCATTCTGTGTGCGACCTAATAGCCGCACGAACGTCCGGTGAAGGATGACAAAACTGTAGGTGAGTTCAAATGGAGAGCAAGATGAGCAATCTTCGCAAAGGTATTTCCTCTCTACCAACAGCATAAGAACGCATCTCAAGCATCAACAGTAAAGAGAATGTGTAGATGTCTGTTCTGGTCGAAACTTGAAAGGGTGCCACTCGACCATCACGAAAAATGAACGCATTAAGAAGGAAGCCTCTGACCACCACAGAGACGGAGGGGACTAGCTACCGTTGACATTGGTTTCAATGCGTGAAGACATTCGTAAGAATGGCACCGAACTTGAAACACCCCGAATTTTTCTAATTATGGGGGAGGGAGAGAGGGAGAGAGAGACACACACCTCTACTAGTTCCGCGACGAGCATGCTGGTCTGCATGCAAGGCAGAATGCTAGAATCCTTAAACAGGGCATCTGGGAGCTCTCTCCTGAATAACCAGAAGTCCTCTCTTGGACCACCAGTATTAACTGTAGCACCCCCAGATAAGCGGAATGTACATCCAATTCCCACACTGTTGGGCCCAATATTATTAGAGGAAGACCAAGGGAATTCAATGGTACAATAGAAAGACGATACTGGCCGAGGCTCCACATTTACGGAAGCTGGATGGCGTTCATCGGTGAAGATCATACTCGGATATGCAAGCGGCCCAATACGAAATAAACGATTAGGGCGCCACCTCGTGAACTCCACGACATCCGCGCGGACACAAACAACTGGATAATCATCTGCCATTCAACATTTTTGAAGTGGAATTAGAAAGCCCGCCTCGAAATTATACGAGAGATCAGATGAAATTGCGCACATTCTATTTCCAAGCACCGCTCTCAAAAGAGAACGGCCACCAGAGAGGCGGTGCAAGTCACTGGTGGTGGTGGCAGCGGCCTGCCACCAGGGCAGCCAGCGAAACCTCTCGCGGGGCAGTTTTACAGATTAAGCATATGGGCTTAAACGCACCTTCTGGACGCCAAAGCGTACAGGAAGGGGGTTTGCAGGGCTAATTACGGCTTACCCGGCCGCCACATGCCCCGACTTTCATTTGAGACCGTAAATCCACCTCGTATTTAGGAGGATTAATAGCACAGCATCGAGGCTGAGGTAGACACAACTGCCCGTGGAAAACCACAGCATTTATTCTTGCTATGGTCACGCGGTGCAAGACGAGGCTTACATCCGCAGCTCACATGCTGGGCAACTATTGTGGTACCCGGTGGGGTAAGAATGCTCGGACCAACCCTGTAAGCGGTTGAGCCCACCATTTGTCGGCGTTTTGTCAATGTGCAACAGCGCGCTAAAGTTGCACCATTGATTCGTGAAGTTGGGACGTAATGACTCGGTGGATTAGACAGAGCACGCACCGTATTGCATAGAATCAGGATTGAGTCGATGCATGCGAAGGACCGCCCCCGCGCCACTGGGATGAACGGCATGTAGCCTCATATGAGGGAAGTCCAAGTCATATCTTGCAAAACCCTGATAGAAGAGCACACGACACAAGATGACGACCATCACGGTTCCAGGTAACCGCAGCGTCACCGTTTCCGACGCCGTCGACGACGTACTCATTTCCGGCAGCTCCACCACATCAGCAAAGACGTACAGGCGCTTGACTTGTTGAGCACCTTCTTGTAAAGCTATGTCCAAATCAGGGAGCCTGATGAACATGCGATGGATAACCATCACCTCTGAGAACTCCATGTGGTCCAGCCGCATCCTCTCGCTCACCTGCAACATGGCATATATTCATCAGAGAACAAAATGACGTCTCTAATTGTACTTTTAGTTCAAGAAAAGCAAAAACCAGCGGAAAAATCTGAACAAGATTAATGTTGCTGCATAGAGTGACGACTCATAGACATGAACACAACTTTCCTGGTTCAGCTCCCTGTACATATGGCTATAGTCGGGCACCGCTCCTCCCATGGCGATCTCGTGTAGACTTTGATCGGGACACACAAGACAGATTGAGCGATGAGCTTCAGAACACACACCCCACTCAACCCAAAAATGGATGATCACTCGTTAGACTTTGATCGGGACACACGACAGATCGAGCGATGAGCTTCAGAACACACACCCCACTCACCCCAAAATGGATGATCACTCGTTGGCATGCGATTTAACACCTCTCTCTCTCTCTCTCTCTCTCTCTCTCGTGGGAGCGGAGGGCGCAACGTTTTGCTGGGCTCAGCAAAAGATTAAGACAACTCAACTGCAGTCTGCCATTCAGGCAGCCGTGTCGCCTTTGCGCGGGAGTCTGGAGACATAATAAAGTTATCTTTTTTGTCGACGTCCTCAGTAAGGGGCCCAATTAGGCGCGTCGCGTGCTGTGTATTTATGAGAGAGAGAAAAAGAGAGAGGAGGATGAGAGTGGGGCCATGGAGTGCGTGTCTTTAGCTAGGCAAGATTAGCACCCCGGTCCCCCACGAAGGCAACTTCCGAAGGTGAAAAAGGCCTGGGCCCTGCAGGCTGGCCTTATTATGCGAGGGCTCATTAGGGACTGTGGCAGAAGCATCTTATGTTCTTCCATGAGTCCCCAACTGTGCTTAAATTTAAACGCCATTTTGGGCTTGAAGGGCCATGTCGGGTTTTAAATGAAGCTATAATTTATTAGAAGGGTTTCAATAATGAAACCCATAATTTTCAATAAAGTTTTAATTTGAGACTTATATAAATGCCCAAGGTATATATGTATGTGATATATATATATGAAAGAAGCTTTTTCAAACACATGAAGGTATGTACACTTGAGGCAGTTATGTGTGTATCTCTACTTGGGCCCAATGTAGCGTGTGTTGATTGGGATATGGATCTCACTTCTTGGGAGGTGGTAATTTTGCTTTGTGGTATTCTCATGCAAGTGCAATTTCTAGATTTGCATGGTTCTTGGTATGTGATCTTAGCTCTCACGCTTGGTGTGCAACTGATAGCCTTTTGCAAGGTGACCAGATTTCAATTTGGTTTACTTATGTCAATGCATAATATGTTTTCAGCTTTGGCTAACTTTCTTATGAGCAGATGTAAAGTTGAGAGTTTTCAACTTACTAATGATAAGGTAGTGTTTTCTAAAGAGACAAGAGTGCACCATCTTCAAGCTAGTATCATGCTCCACTTTGGATTTTTATTTGATTAAGTCAACCTTTCTAAACTTCAAATAGTAGTTCTAAATTTAGAAATTATTTTTGTTGCATTTTATTTATTGTAAAGTCTTTGATTTTAATTTAGAAATTTAATTTCCTCTTCAGACTAATATGTTTATTGTTTTACAGAGGGGAGGAGAGGAGTGGCTTGGTTCACAATGCTTTCCAATACAATGCTAGTGAAGGGTGCTTGCATTTTAGGAAGAATGAATCTACTCCTCTTCCCTCGCAGAGAGCATGGTGTAACCAATCTAAAATTGGTGATGGGGTTCAAATCTCGAACTCTCTTTTTATGTATAGCTTACTAACAATGCAATTGTATTTATTTTAGCTCCAATAACTTAATTCGCAATTAAATCTAAAGATAAAAATCTTTCAAATAAGTTAAATTTGAAGAAATTTTGCTCAAAAATGTGTGGATGTAATTTAAGTTGAAAAGTTTGATCTTTATTTTACTTAGTTAAATATTTGGTGATAATAGATAATTGTGGTATATTAAATTTAAAGAAAAAATATGTGATGTATTAAATTTGATTATGTATATATAATGACGATAAATAAATGTGGTATATCAACTTAAAACAAAAACATATGTGATGTAGTAAAGTTAATGATAAGGTATCTTTGTTATTTTTAAATAGGTTGTTATAATTAGACTTTGGCATGAGAAGCTCAAAATTTTGATAAAGGTTGCATAATGAAGCTTGATTTTTTGAAGCAAGGTTTCACTATTTTTTTTTGAAGCCCTATGTTAGGTTTCAAACTTAGGCACTGGTCCCTAGTGTTCCTACTAGGCGGTAGCTTACATGCTCGGTTGCCCTTGCGGTGATGCACGATCCTTGTGGGGATATAGATAGTTATGGTGGAGACCCCTCTAGAGGCAAAGAAGGCTTCTTCAATAAGCTTTCTTCCAAGGGTGGTCCCCTGCACATTGGATGCCCAAAAGTGGATGAGCTCGTGTGCGACCGATCAATGTGTGCCATGAAAGTGGCACACACATGCTGCCACTGCCCTTTGTGAACCCAACCTTACTCAAGTCTCAACCCCTAGATCAATCACTCCACTGAAGATCGAATAAATCGGGGCTCTTGATCTTTCAAAACTAATCTTCAGTTCCCAAGATCGATCGGGAGGAAATTCTTGATATTAGGATCTCGAGGAAATATGCCTTCTGTTACACATATGAATTCAAGTCTTGCTCCCCTCGCAAAACTATGGATTCACAACCCAAATTTGCAATGAAGAGCCCAATTTAAATGGGGGTCATCGATACTAAATTTGCAACGAAGGGCCCCATTTGAATGGAGGCCATTGATCCCATGGTTAGGATGTCGTGGTACTTAAACGTGAGGTTGGTGAAGCCCACCATCGGCCTTTTTCTTCTCTCTTTTGTCTTTTAATCCAACCATATTCACACTAACCTTTAAGCCAAATAAGTGTAATTGTAACTTAAGTATAATAATCAAAGAAAAGTTATGTGTCTTTTGTATATTCACCATGTGGAGACATATGAGGTAACTTCCAAAAATAAGCTTTGGGGACTCCTTAGAGATATCAAGACAAAGATGGCATATGGATATGCTTGCATGCTTGCGTATTGCTAGTAAGTCATCACAAATCATCACAAGATTCACAAGTCTCACTCATACTTTGACAAAATGGTGCTTGATTGGAAAATCTAGAGAAAGAAAGATCCAAGCCATCACAAATCAATCATACTTTGACAAAATGGCGCTTGATTGGCGATTTAATCATCCCTTCTCTTTCTCCTTACCCTTGAGCTCTAACGACAAAGGGGGCCCTAGCAAGTCGTTGGACAAGGAAGGGAAAAGTGGACTGGTGGGTAGGAGGCTCGGGGCCCCAATCGATCTGGGGCGTCAAGAAACCGGTTGCTAGAAAAGGAGAGGAGTGTTCGGGGGGTGCTAATCGACAATCGCTTTAGGAAAAGAGAGTACAACTGGAAAGCAGTCAAGAAAGAGATTGCTCAAGTGGTTCCATCAACCTCGTCCAAATGCTCGTTTGTGGAAGCTCTAGCAGATGGGGCACCCTCTATTTTGTCAAGCGGGGACACAACATGTGAAACGTTAACGAAATATCTCCCGCAGGAAGTGGTGATCTCCAACTCTCTGAATGTCACGACCCCCCCCCCCCCCCCCTCGGGGCTTGTGAAGAGACAATTGGCAGAGTTTGCGAGCTTTTCTTCGGTGTTCAGATTCATAGGGAGAATCCCAATAAGGGAAGGAGCTCGCCAATTGGATAGGGAGCGCGGGGCTGCTTGGATACTCAGGGGTTGTGCAGTGTATACATTGTCTAGCAAAAGGCTTCTTCACAGTAAAATTTAACGACCAAGCGGCTCTGGTTTGTGTGCTCCGTGGGATTTGACCTTTGACTCGGCAGAATCGGTGAAAGACCTGTGCCCAGTTTGGGTAGAATTTGTGAATCTGCCAGTTTGGCTATGGGTTAACTTAAGGGAACTTGCTAGCAAACTCGGGACTCCTCTTTTTGTCCCCACTAACACGAGTATGGGAAAAGCCTCTAATAAGGTGTGTATTGGTTGGGACCTCAGATCAAGCCCTCCAGAGAAATTGGTGGTGAATGTTGGCATTGGCCTTGTGGTGGTTCTCCTCCGATTTGGCACCTTTTTTAGGGCTTGCTTTCAGTGCAATCATTATGCAAGAAATTTGCCCATTTCTATCGAAGCTCGCCTCTCCAAAGGAAGCCCAGGATCCTCTTGAGAAGAGTTTAGACAAGGAAGGGATGGAGGTAGCATGTCAACCACACATAGTTAAGGATACATAGCACGTTAGCAACAAAGAGGAGAGCTCGATAGTGCAGGAAGAAGAAGACGATAGATGCAATGAACAGTTGGTTGTCCTAACAAAGAATAAGGCACAAGAGTTTTTATTCAACACCTCCCTAGCGAAAAAAAAGAAGCAAATAGTCATGCAGAAGATTGTGCTGGCGACTTCCAGTGAGGGTAACCTTAAGGAGGGTTGGGAAAAGCCGCAGTCAGTATCCTTAAAAAGATTCAAAGCTTCTACCAAAAAGATGGATCACTCACCCCACTCCTCCCCGATTGAGATTTCTCTATTAAACAGCTTTGAAGTCCTTCAAAGAGAGGGTCACAACCTTGACCCTGGGGAGAAAGGGCGGGAGAACAATAATCCTGGGGACCTAGAGATGGAGGAAGAATTTGCCCCCCTTTCTCTAGCATGAATTCCCTAATTTTAAGGTTGTGGAATGCCAAGGGGATCAAGTCTCCAAGGAAGAGGAAATTATTTTGGAGCAAGGTCAAAGCAGAGAAGGATCTAGGTGTGTGGGCAATCCAAGAACACCACTTGGATGCAAAGAGCCCTAGGGAATAAGCGGTTGGAAGGAAGCTTGCTTTCTATGGACAAGGTTACAATGATACAAGTGGTGTTCTCTCAATTGTGGACAGGGAGTTGGAATCGGTGGTGGTGTACAATCACCCCCTTGGTTGAGTTATCGGGATTCGAGTGAAGTGGGAGAACTCCCACATTACTATTCTCAATATTTATGCACCCAATTTGGCCAAGGCAAGGAAGAAGTTGTGGAAGGATCAGGCCGAGATTCAAATTGAGGGGGAGTGGTGCCTTTTGGGTGACTTCAACACGGTGGAAATGAAGTGAGATAGCCTAGGTTTGTCTTCAGTCTTGGCGGGCTTTGAAAGGAACAGCTAGAGGGAGTTTGCATCCAAGTGGGCTCTAAAGGACCTATGGGAAGGGGAATAGAGAGAAGAAGGTACCAGTTTCACATATACAAGTCTACAATTTGTGGGGATAGTTTCTAGGTTGGACAGATGCTACTGCTTGCATCAGGTGGATTGGGTCCCGCATACGGTCTCCGTCGAGGTCGATAGCTCAAATTTCCTTTTCCTCTGGAGTTAAGAAGCTATTGGTTACTGGCTCACACCTCTTTAAAAGTCTAGGTTTCAGATACCTAATCAAATCTACTATCGATTAGCTAAGTATGGATGTAAAAGCTTGCAGAGCCTTTGCCTCGAGGAAATTTGTGAAGAGAGTGCAAGAGGTGATCAAGAAAGGAACACAAAAGAAGACAGTTTGAGGCTCTTGGAGATGTGTGGCGTGTTCTGTAGTTACTCACAGCCAAAAAACTAAAGGGTTCTGCTTTGGGGGTTGAGCAATTGGCTTGGCTCAGAGCCACAGAGGTGGTGATGGAGGCCAAAAGTGCAAAAGTGGAAAAAATCTATCTGCTAGCCAAGGAAGGGCACCTAAAGAAAGAGGAAGAGTTGTATGACTTCTTCTTCAGAGCCTTGAGGATAAAAAACAAACAGAGTAAGATCATCTTAATCAAGGATGAGCAAGGGCAGACTTTGACCAACCCTGACAATATGGCAAAGGCTATGTTTGATCATTTATCGCGGATATATTGGTAATAAGGAAGCTGGCGGAGGAGATAGTTGTAGCACAAGAACACATCCTTGCCTCTGTAAAAAGGGGAGTGACAGAAAGTGAAGCTAAGTTCCTAGAGAGGCCAATTATAGTTGAAGAGTGCTGGAAGGCGCTCTTGGCGATGGGCCCTAAGAAATCCCTGGGGTGGGATGGGATCACTTCAGAATTCTTTAAGGAATTCTGGCAAGACCTAAGTGAACCGACCACCTGGATAACTAATAGAGCCTTTCTAGAGGGAAGAATAGAGGAAAGCGTGTCAAAAGGCTTGATTAAACTGATTCCTCAACAGGTGAGCTACTATCTATTAAAGCACTGGCAACCTATCTCAATGATGACATTGCTTTACAATATTGTTGCCAAAGTGATTGTGGTCTGTCTTCGATACTAAGGAGAATTGTGTCTCCGCATCAGCATGGGTTCATCAAAGGGAGGTCAATCTATGACAACATTCTGGCAGCAATGATAGACATTGACTACGCTGAGCTCACCAACCAAGAGTGCATTCTTTTACAACTAGATCTAGACAAAGCTTATGACAAAATTGGATGGTCATTCATCGCAAAGACAATGGAAGCCTTAGGGTTTGGCAATAGATTGTGTCTGGCCGCCTTAACTCTAGGAGCGGATAGCTCGTCTCACCTACACTTTAATGGAAGAATTGTGGGATCCTTCAAAGTTTACAAATCACTTAGACAAGGATGCCCGTTGGCCCCTCTTCTCTTTGCGGTGTGTTCCCATCCTCTAGTGGCTACCCTGGAGCTTGGAGCTGAAAAAGGGAATCTTGCAGGGCTGTCTATCCCACATAGGGATCAATTGTTGATCAAGCTTTTTGCGGACAACTCTCTACTATTTCTTAAAGCTGAGGTTGGGGTTCTGAGAACTGCTCTACAAGTGATTCAAAATTTTGCGATTGCATCAGGTTCTCAGTGCAACATTGAGAAATCCAGATTGATTTCTCTGACTGAAAGAAGCTTATTTGATCCCCCCTATTAGAATGGGGAGGTGGTGAACAAAGGTCAAGTCTTTAGACACTTGGGGGCTCCTTTGGGGGTTGATGTCACAAACAAACAAAAGTTTGAATGGGTCTGGGAGAGGGTACAAAAGAAGCTCCAAAGGTGGGAGTTTGTCTTACTCCCTTTCAAGAGTAGAGTAAAGGTCATCAATGCCTACTTGATCTTGCTCATCTCCTTCAACTCCCCAATCTTGAAAATGGCCAAGGTGCATTGGAAGGAGTTTCTAAAGCCTATCAAGAATTTCTTGTGGAGGAAAAATACCAGTGCCACGAGGCCGTGGCAGTGGTGCAGTTAGCAAAGAGCAATGTTGTCAAAACAATGTGGGGGGCTTGGTGTTAGGGACCCAGTGACCCATGCTTGTGCAATGTGTGCCGAATTTGCAATGGCATTAGCCAAAGGATGCTAGGCATGGGCAGTCATGGCATCTATTTGTCTTGACCATGCAAAGGTTTGCTCTCAAGGAGGCTTCTGGCAAGGCTTGCATAGCAAAGACAAATGGATGGTGCCAGAATGGGCTAAGAGCTGCCTGGGAGGATTGACAAGTGAACTTATAAAGAAGTGTTGTAGAGTAGCAGGCACCCTTGAGTGGGGGGGAGGGAGAGATACTTTGAAAACTCCTCTATTCATTGGTCTCCGTGGCTATCCATATTTGAGGTCAACTTGGATAGTCCGTTTTGGATTGAGGCAGCTAGAAGAGCAAACAAAAAGGGCTTGATCCACTTGAAGGACCTCTGGGAAGAAGCAAGGCAGCATTGGAGTAATGCCGAGTCATTAAGGCAAAAAGGGTTTAGTTCAATGAATAAAAGAATTATCTTCAAATGTCTCTTCCATAAGATGGAGTCTCAACACTCTCCGCCGTGCACTTTTGAGCTTAATTGGAGCTACTAGCAATGGCCATGAAAGAGATCGTTTTGGAAGCCTAGCACCATAGCAACTTATTTGAATTTAACAAGGCTTCAAGAGTGGTCAGGAGAGCTTAACAAGGTTTGGAATCTCAAGTAGTCCAGGGAGACATGGGAATGTATCTTCCAAAGGTTTGCAAAATGCAATCTGCACAACAAAGTCTTCATATGGAAAGTGTTGGTGGGTGCCATTCCCACTGGGGTTAAAGCTGCAACTAGAGGGTTAGGGAGTGAGATTTGGAAAGGGTGCAAAGCAGTAGTTGAGACAATCCCTCACCTTTTCAGGGATTGTCCATGTCTTTTAAATGCCGCTCTAAATTTTTTTGACTGGATTGATAGTATTTGGAAAGTTAAGATCTCAAAAATGCAATTGATCTACGCTAGTTGGGGAAGTCTCATTGAGCCCTTGGAAACTTTCCTTCTCACGATAAGCTTTTGCTACCTCAAGAAGGTATGGCTCATGAGAAATATGAGATTTTTTCAAGGGGGTACAACATCAGGTTCACTGTGTGGCAATACCTTGGACTGGAAGATATTCCAAGCTTATGTACTCATGAACAAAATCCTTAGTTAATGTGCTCTTAGGCAGGGTGTCACCTTCCCGTTAAGCTGAGATGTATCTTTTTGGCCCTATTTTCTAAATGTATTGTATTATTGTTCATTAATATGATTTTGACCCTCTGTTGGGGGGGTGTGGAAAAAAAAAATGGTGCTTGATTGGAAAATCTAGAGAGAGAAGAATCTTTCTCTAACATTCAAAGAAAAATTCAACTTCAAAACATTTGCTAATTCTTTTTTTTTTGCACCCCCCCCCCAATAGGAGGTCAAATTTGTATTAAAAGTAAAAAAAAACAATACATTTGGAAAATAGGGCCGTAAAGATACAACTCAGCTTATTGAGAAGCTGACACCCTGCCTAAACACTCCCAATCAAAGGTGGCTGCCTATACGAGCATAGTTCTGGAATATCTTCTAGTCCGAGGTGGAGCCATGTCGGGGGCACAGGTCAAAGAGAGCTTGGATACAATCCTGAACTATCTCTAAAAAATGAACCTGATCTGAGCTTCCTTGGAAGAGCCTCGCATTCCTCACGCGCCAAACCCTCTTGAGGTAGCAAAAGGAAATCATGAGAAGGAAGGTCTCCATAGGTTCATCGAGACTTTCCCACCTAGCGCAAGTCAATTGCATTTTTGATATTTTCACTTTCCAAACCTTTGCAATCCAATTGCACATTTTCAGAGCGGTATTTGAGAGACATGGACAATCCCTAAATAAGTGTGGCATCTCCACTGTTGCTTTGCACCCTTTGCATATTTCACTCCCAAGCCCTCTGGAAGCAGCTTTAACCTTGGTGGGAATGGCTCCTGCCAAAACTTTCCAGACAAAAACTTTGTAATGAAGGTCACACTTTTGCATCCCAAAGTCTCTGAAAAATCCATTCCCACTTCTTATTGGACTACTTGAGCGTCCACACTCTATTCAACCCTTTTGTCCAGTCTTGTTGGCTTGCTAACCTTGAGTAAATTTCTATGGTGCTGGGCTTCCAAAAGGGTCTCCTACCTGGCCATTGCCAATGTCTCCATTGGAGTTCCGATGCACACAATGGAGCATGAAGTGTCTCAAGCTTATCAAAGAGGCGGTTAAGGATTATGCTCTCATTCAGGGAGCAAAAGCCAATTTGACTTAGAGTCGCGGTAGTAGTCCATTGGTGCCCCTCTTCATCCTAGAGGTCCTTGAGATGTCTCACGCCCTTATTGTTCACTCTTCTAGCCACCTCTATCCAAAAAGGATTATCCAACTTGACCACAAACTTGGAGAGCCACGGGGACCAATGAATGGAGAAATTTTCAAAATATCTCTCGTTCCCTCCCACTCAAGGGTGTTCATGGCCCTTCGACATTTCCTTAGCAGTTCTCCTGTTAGACCCCCCAAGCAGAGCTTAGTCCATGCAGGTGCTATCCATTTGTCTTTACTATCTAGGCCGTGCCAGAGGCCTCCCTGAGAGCGGACCTTTGCAAGGTCAAGACAATTTGCAACCATGATCTCCCACACCTGACGGCCTTCGGCAAGTGCAACCGCAAATTTGGCACACTTGGCCACATAATGGGTCATCGGGTCAATGACACCGAGCCCACCATACTGTTTAGCAGATGTCACTCTTTGCCAACTGCACCATTGCCAAGGTCTGTTGGCACTGCTATTATTTCTCCACAAGAAATTCTTGATCGGCTTTAAGAACTCCTTCAAGTGCACCTTGGCCATCTTTAAGATGGGGGAGTTGAAAGAGACGAGCGGGATAAGGAAGGTGTTGATGATCCTTACTTGACTCTCAAAAGGGAGCAAGATGAATTTCCACCTTTTCAACTTTGACTGCACTCTTTCCCAAACCCACTCAAAACTTTGTTTATCTGAGATCTCCACCCCTAGAGGAGCGCCCAAATGTCTAAAGATTTGGCCTTTGTTCATGACCTCCCCGTTCCAAGAGGAGGGATCAAAAGAGCTGCCTTCAGTCAGGATATCATTCTGGACTTCTCAATGTTGCACTCAGAGCCTAATGCACAAGCAAAATTTTGGATTACTTGTAGAGCATTCCTCAGGATCCCAGCCTCAATTTTCAAAAACAAAAGAGAGTCGTTCGCAAACAGCTTAACCAGCAGCTGCTCCCTTTGCAAAATAAATAGTCCTGTTAGATTCCCTTTTTTTGCTTCGAGCTCTAGGGCAGACACCAAAGGATGGGAGCACACTACAAATAGGAGTGGGGCCAGCAGGTAGCCTTGCCTAACAGACTTGCAGACTTTGAAGGATCTCACAATCTTGCCATTGAAGAGCAACTGTAAGGAACTACCAGCGCCAAGCCTAACAGTGGCCCGACACAACCTAGCGCCAAACCCTAAGGCCTCCATCATTTTAGAGATGAAAGACCAACCAATTCTGTCATAGGCTTTGTCAATATCTAGCTAGAGAAGAATGCACTCTTGGTTTGTGAGCTTAGCATAATCTATGCCAAACATTGCAGCCAGAATGTCATCGTAAATGGATCTCCCTTTCATAACACGTGCTGATGCGAGGACACAATTCTTCCCAACACAGGAGATAATCTAGCTGAAATAACTTTGGCAATGATCTTGTAGAGCACCGTCATTATTGAGATTGGCTGCCATTGCTTTAAACGAGAGCAACTCACCTGCTTGGGGATCGGTTTAATCAAGCCTTTTGACACGACTTCTTCCATTATTCCCTTCGAGAGAAGGCTTTATTAGCAATCAAGGTGACCGGATCACTCAAATCCGACAAGAATTCCTTAAAGAATTCCACGATGATTCCATCCCATCCTAGGGATTTCTCCAAGCCCAATGCAAATAACGCTTGCTGGCATTCTTTTGCCGAGAACGGTCTCTCCAATGCTTGAGCTTCTGTTCCAGACACTCCCCTTTTTACTGAAGCTAGGATGTAATCTTGCGCTGATAGCACTTCCTCTTTACCAATAATTTGCAAAAGATAGTCAAGCATGGCCTTTGCCATAATGTCTGGGTTGGTCAAAGACTGGCCTTGCTCATCCTTGATCAAGTTAATTGTACTCTGTTTATTCTTTATCCGCAAGGCTCTAAGGAAGAAGTTGTGAGACGCATCTTGCTTTTTTAGCAGACCTTCCCTAGTTAGCAGACGGAGTTTTTCTACCTCTGAATTTTTGGCCTCCATCACCACCTCTCTGGCTGTGAGCGAGTCCAAGTGATCAACCCCTAAAGTAGCACTTGCCAGCTTTTTAGTTGTGAGAATCACCAGAGAGCGATTAGCCGCACCAAGGTCCTCAACTTGCCTTTTTCTATGGACCAAACCAATTCTTTTGATCACCCCTTGCACACTTTTCACAAATTTTCCCTAGGGAGCGATTCTGCAAGACATGACATCCATCCTTAGCCTATCGATAGCAAATTTGATTAGGTATCTAAAGGCAGGGTTTTTGAAAAGGTGAGAGTTGATGACCAAGAGCTTCTTAGTTCCAATGGAAAGAGGAAAGCCCTAACAAGAATAACTCATCCTAATGTCTAGCAAGAAGTGGTCAGAGAGGCAATTTGAGTTGTCAACCACAACGGCGACTGTATGTGGAACCCAGTCCGCTTGGTGAGAGCAAAAGCACCTGTCCAGTCTTGACACAATACCAGAAAATTGAAGGCTTGTGTAAGTGAAACCGGTACATTCTTCCCTCGGTTCCCCTCCCCACAAGTCCTTCAAAGCCCACTTGGACGCAAGCTCCCTCCAGCAATTTTCTTAGAACCTGCAAGCACTGAGGATGATCCTAGGCTATCTCTCTTCCTTTCCACCATATTGAAGTCGCCAAGTAGACACCATTTGCCCTCAATTTGCATCTCCGCTAGATCCTTCCATAATTTTGTTCTTGCCTTTGCCACATTGGGCACGTACACATTGAGGATCGTAATGTGTCTGCCCACCCATTTAATCCGAATGCCAAGCACTCAGCTAGAAGGGTGATTGAACACAACCAATGGCTCCAAACAGGGATTTCGATCACGTGAACGTGAACACGCGAACATGTTAATAACACTTGTTAATATCAAATAAAATCATGTGATCACAAGGTATGTTCACACACTTATGAGAGTGACCTATTGAAACCTCCTATACCCGTAGCTGGGTGGGATTTTTCATTTTCCTAGCGGGTCCTCGCTGAGATTTTGATGTTTCCTGGCGGGCCTGCCGGGAAAATGAAAAAGCCCGGCAGGGTTTATTAGATATATATAGTGTTTCTTGACAATTTGGCCGGTTGGAATCTTGACTGTTTGTGGGAGTTAGTCCTCTTTTGGGCTTGCGACTTTCCGAAAGTTGTCAAGAAATTCTTATTTGGACGTCCTAGGAGTGTTTTCTTGAGAAGCTTGTCCTTTTTTTGGGCAGGTTGCTTTTCTTGAGGACTATCCTAAGGCTAGGCTACTGAGCCACTAGCCCTCAAGTTTTTTTAACTTGTGGATAGATTGTGGTTAGTAGCTACGTACCACACGTCAGTTTTGAGAGATTGATTTGTGCACCTTTTAATCTTCTCGAGTTCAAGGTAAATATAACTCAAATCTCTCTCTCTTCAATAGGTGGGCTTGAGTTGGTTCTTGATTTGATTTAGTATCAATGGTCATGTTAGATAATGGTTTAAAGTCCTTTACTAGTGTGTTGGGCAAGATTAGATCCTTAAAGCACAGTTAGACCATCCAAAAAATAAATTTTTGAGTGGTTATTAATCCTTTGATGGATAGAGATATAGTCCTTGACAACTTGTACAATTTGTTAAAATTGTTTAGAAACTTATGTTTATTAAATGTTTGTTGTTTAAATGTCATTTTCAATGTATACTCAAAACATTATTAATTGAGTTATAAGTATATGAAAATTCTTAAATGTAAGGGTTCAATATTGAGTATATGTCTCCGAATGAGTTAATTTTGGAGAGCTATGGACAATTTATCTCAATATTGATCATAATATGTCTCAATCCAAGTGCATTGTGTCTTTCCTTCCTATCGGCTCAAGCAAGCACAAGACTTGCCACATTTAAACATCACTTGCAAGTTGTTGAGGGTAAAGGCGCCTCCGCCTAGCCACCCGTGTATTACTACACTGACAGTCACCGCCACTGCACACTGCAAGTGGCGAGCGCCCGTCACCGCCACTTTATTCTTTATTCTTTTAGTGACAGTTTGAATAAAGGAAGGCCCGGTCACACATTGTGACTGTTGGAGTTACCGTTTCTTGTCTCTCTCTTTCTTGCTCTTGCTCTCCCGCCATAGCTCTTGAGTGCAAGCTTCGATCCTTCTCACCTTTCAACTGGTATCAGAGCTCGGCTCTTAGATCCATGGAGCTCGACCCGACTCACATTTGCTTCAGCTCTACTTCGAATACCTACATCAGAGATTTTCATGGCAGCCATAGCTCAAGCTTCGAATGGTATGTACTCTTGTTCCCCTCCTCCCTGCCCTTTGTCCTTTACTCCCGCACTTCAGTGAGCTCTCTTGAGCTTGGTCTGGAGCTACATTTTAGCTCAGTCACAAAGGTAGTTCAGATCTGGAAGAACACATGGCAGCCATTACACTCCCAGCTCTCATTTCATATGTGGGTTGCTCTACCCTTGCTGGAGCTTGCTTGAAGGCTTCAATGGGGCACCTCTAGTGCCTCCGTACCCTCCCCAACCTTCATTTGCAGTCCACGTCAGCTTCAGGACCCCCCAAACCAGCATGCAGGTTGTACCTGTCTGCAGGCAGCATTGTACTTCATCATCTCTGCTCTACCCTTGCTCGGACTTACTTCAAGGCTCCTTTGGCACCTCCTAGTGCCTCCCAATTTGGATGCCTCTCGTGTGTCGCATGCTATGACAGTTAGAGGCAGGAATGATGGGTATGAAAAGCATGCAGTGGTAGTGGCCATGGACGGGATTCTCAGAAATCTCGGTCCAAGTTTCGTGGGAAGTCACATAGCAAATCCTGTGGCAGGAATGCAGATGTTACTTGTCACCATTGTGGGAAAAAGGGCCATATTAGGCCACAATGCCATGAACTGCACAATGAAAGACGTAAAGATAAGGGGAAAGACGCAGTGTAGGATAAGTCTTCTGATCGCAGCATAGTGCCTACAAAGTCCAGTGTTGAAATTGAAGAGATAAATGTTATGCAGCCTGAGGATGTTGATGATGATGATTATATCCTTGCAGCTTCTTCTAGTGCTTCGCAGGTGACATTCATATCGTAATGTTTCGGGTTCTATGCGCTTGGATGATGACAGCTCTCTTGATATTGTGGGCATTGGTGATGTTAGGCAGCAGTTTTCTTCTGGCAGCAATTTTGTTATGCAAGATGTACATTATGTACTTGCTTTGACACGCAGTCTCCTGTCAGCTAGACAGCTTGATGATGCAGGTTATCATGTATCTTTTGGAGACTCTACATGGAAGATCACTCATGGCAGACTTGTGATTGCGAGAGGTGTCAAGGCTAGTAGCCTCTATCCCTTGATTGTATCCACTTCTTCCCTTGATCATGTTTTGTCTGTGGGTTCTATCCCACATGTATCTCTTTGGCATGCCCATTTGGGCCATATGTCTTTGAAGGGAATAAAAATGCTTTCTGGTTTGCAGAACTTATCGCCCCTTGATTATGCATGTTTTGATTCATGTGAGCATTGTCTTTATGGCAGGCAGACTAGGTCTACGCATAAGAAGTCTGGTAGGTCATGCATGAGTGAGCCCTTGGCATTGGTACATTCGGATGTCTGTGGGCCCATGCCTTGTCAGTTTATGGGTGGTGCCAAGTATTTTGTTACTTTCATCGATGATTTTTCACGAAAAGTTTGGGCTTATCCCATTAAGCTGAAATCCGATGTCTTGGCTGTGTTTCAGAGATGGCTTGTATTGGTTGAGAACCAGTCTCGGTATAGGCTAAAATGCCTAAGGACAGATAATGGGGGTGAGTATATCTCACGTGCTTTTGAGTGGTTATGTGATGAGAGAGGTATTAAGGGTCAGTTGATGGCCCCCTACATCCCCCCCATAATGGTTTGGTTGAGCAGATGAATAGAACCATCCAGGAGCGTGTACGCAATATGCTTAGCCATGCATGCCTATCACAGAGCTTTTGGGCTAAGGCAGTTAGTACAGCTGCGCATGTCATAAACAGATCACCTTCTAGTGGTTTGGATTTTCAGGTTGTAGAGGAGGTATGGACTAGAAAACCTCCCTCTTATGCGCATCTCTGTGTCTTTGGATGTGAGGCATTTTGCCATATGCCCAGGGACAAGAGAAGTAAGTTGGATCTTAAAAGTGTCAAATGCATTTTCCTTGGTTATCGGGATGTAGGTGAGATGGGTTACTATCTTTGGGATCCGCAGGTGTAAAAAGTCATTTGCAGTCATGATGTAGTCTTCCATGAAGACAAGATGCATCGGCACCCTGAGAGAGTTATTGAGATCCGTATGGTCATATTTCAGGAGGAGCCGAGAGCTCCTGCATAACCAGTTGGACAGCCTACAGCTGCAACATATGCTCATGGTCAGGGTGTTGGACAGGCAGCAGAGCGTGCTGTGAGACGGTTTACTAGAGATAGATGTCCACTTGATAGATTTCAGCCCTTGATGCATTATGTCTTAGTTACAGATGTAGGAGGGTCTTTCACTTATGATGAGGCTATGCGTAGGGGTGACAGTCACTCCTGGGAGAGGGCTATGCAGTCTGAGATAGACTCCTTCCATAAGAATGACACTTGGGATTTGGTTTCCTTGCCTACGGGCAAGAAGGCTTTGCCATGCAAGTGGGTGTACAAGCTGAAAAGTACCCCTGGACACCCCAAGCCGGCATACAAGGCTAGATTGGTAGCAAAGGTTTTTAAGCAAGAGCATGGTGTGGACTTTGATGAGGTCTTTTCTCCTGTGGTTAAGATGACCACCCTGCGCTTAGTCTTGGCTTTGGTTGTTTAGCTTGACTTGGATTTATACCAGATGGATGTCAAGACGGCTTTCTTACATGGGGACTTGCACGATGAGATTTATATGGAGCAGTTTAAGGGATTTGCAGAACCTGGCAGGGAGCAGCTAGTGTACAAATTGAAGAAAAGTCTTTATGGCTTGAACCAGGCACCTAGGGAGTGGTATAATAAGTTTGATACCTTTATGCAGTCACAGGGCTACAGCCGGGAGTGCTATGGATCCGTGTCTTTACATGAAGAAAGCCCGTGATGGTTCTTTATTGATTTTGATACTCTATGTGGATGATATGCTGATAGCAGGGAAAGCTCATGATGAGCTAGATGCTCTTAAGGCTCAGCTCAAGAAGAGCTTTGAGATTAAAGATCTGGGACATGCCACTCACATACTTGGTATGTGCATTAGACGCGACAGGCATCAGGGACTCCTCTACTTGTCACAGAGGGAGTACATTCATAAAGTCCTTGAGCGCTTTCGCATGTAGGACGTAAAGCCTATTGGCTGTCCATTGCCTTCTTATGTGAAGGTATCACAGGCTGATTGTCCGCAGACATATGAGCAGAGGGCCGAGATGGCCCAGATTCCCTATACATCTGCAGTGGGCAGTCTTATGTATGCCATGATAGCCACTCGTCCAGATATTGCCTTTGCAGTTGGTGTTGTGGCACGCTATATGGCTACACCTGGCAAGAAGCATTGGGATTCCGTGAAGGGTATCATGAGGTACCTGAAGGGCACTGCAGATATGTGTATATTCTATGGCAGCCAGGATACAGGAGTCGTGGGGTACACTGACTTTGATTTTGCAGGACATACAGATAGTAGGAAGTCCACTTTCGACTATGTATTCACCTATGCTGGAGGTGTTGTTTCTTGGATGTCCAGGGTGCAGAAATGCACGACCCTTTCTACTACAGAGGCCGAGTATGTTGGAGCCACTAAGGCTTGCAAGGAGGCCATTTGGTTGGGTCGTTTGGTTGCCGACCTTGGTATTGATGCTATCCCTACATTGCATTCAGATTCTATGAGTGCTATTTAGTCAGCAAAGAATCCGGTCTTCCATGCGAAGACAAAACACATTGAGGGGAGGTATCACTTCATATGTGGGGTCATTGAGGACAAGTCTGTTGATCTTATCAAGATCTCGACTGACCAAAATCTTGTAGATCTGCTCACGAAAAGCCTCTCTACAGAGCGCTTTGCCTTCCTCAGGAGGTTGATGGGCGTGGAATGAGATAGCGTCTTTTCTCATCTTGTTGTACATGTGTACATGTTGTACTATCTTTTTCTTTTTCTTTTCACTCTTCACTAGGGCAGATTCGCCTTTAAGTGGGAGGTTGTTGGGGGTAAAGGCGCCTCCACCTAGCCGCCCGTGTATTACTACATTGACAGTCACCGCCATTGCACATTGTAGGTGGCGGGCGCCCGTCACCGTCACTTTATTCTTTATTATTTTAATGACAGTTTGAATAAATGAAGGCCCGGTCACACATTCTGACAATTGGAGTTCCCATTTCTTGTCTCTCTCTTTCTTGCTCTTGCTCTCTCGCCATAGCTCTCGAGTGCAAGCTTCGATCCTTCTCACCTTTCACAAGCATCTTATGATAAGCCTCTTATGATAAGCCACATTTTTAGCTACACAAAGGCACTTGGAGACATCCACACACCCACCCGAATAATCAAATGAAACCTGTTTAATTTAAGTAGGCAGTTTGAGACACATAATTTTGAAGCATTAGAGAGTGACCATGCATGTTTTGAGGTCATTGAACCTCAAAACCTTTTTCTAGCACAACCTTGATATGAAATGCTTGAGGTTTCATGAATGGTAGTTAGTCTCTCTCTCTCTCTCTCTCTCTCTCTCTCTCTCTCTCTCTCACATGAGGCATGCATGCACACATGCATTAATTAATGTCTGACGTATTGTTTTTGGCATTATTATTTTTTGCATAATAATCTTACATATTATGAACATGAAAGAAAATTTATGTATAAGTTAATTTGTTTCAACAAATTAAATTCTTAATACACATGGAAGGAAGTGAAGCACAAGTGGATCAGGATCCGTTAACAATAACCAGAAACAAAATAATAATAAAAAGAAGAAAAAACCGGGGATTGAATGGGAATATGCTGATAATGTTGGTGATCGTTTTATAGAATTGCAGTGCAAGTTGTGCAAAGTTTGAAAGCAGGTGGTGCACCTCGTATCAGAGAACATTTCTTAGGTGGATTAAAAAGAGGAGGAGGCCGTACATGCACTCATCCTAGTGCCCCTACAGTGGCAAAGCATTTAAAAACAGAGTATAAAAAAAAAGATGGAAGAAAACATTCTCTTCAAACGTTCACTACATCCATAACACGAGAGCATGATGGAGGCAATCAATGTTCTACAGAGCCTTCTCCATCACAGAATGTAAACCCCCATGCACACTCAGAAAACAATATAGATAGTACCTCTTCAAAGTGTTCAGATATGCGTAATGTATATATGCGTCAGACATCTTTGCAGGAAAGTCTACGTGGTACATTGTTAGAGGATGTCCAACTTGCTTTGGCTGAAGCAATATACTTTTGTGGAAGTGCTATGCAGATGGTAGAAAATGACTACTGGAAAACTGCTTGGAAAAAAATTGGTGAATTTGGAGCAGGATTTTCACCACCTTCCTATCATGCGATGCGTAATGATTTGTTAGATAAATGTTGTAAACAGGTTAAGGAACTCTTGCAAAATGTAATACTTAATAATATATTATTCTTAGGATGTACCATAGTAAGTGATGGGTGGTCTAATGTACAAAGAAGACCCCTTATCAACATAATGCTTGTGTCACCTAGGGGTGAGACATTTATACAAGCAATTGACTCCAATGGGTGTATCAAATCTGGCTTGTATATTGCAGATTTAATTAGCACAATTATTGACAATGTGGGTGTTAATAATGCTGTGCAAATTGTTATGGATAATGCAAAAAATTGTAAGACAGTTGGTAGAATAAGATATCCTCATGTATTTCCTGTCGCTTGTAATACCCATAGCCTCAACCTTGTGCTCAATGATTGGTATAAGCGTGATGACACCACATGGTTCAAGGAAATCATTGATGTTGCCCGCAAGATTGTTAAGTTTATTCTTAAGTGACAAAGAGTATTAGATATCTTTCGACCTCGAATGTCAATAACCTTGAAGTTGCCTGCAGAGACTAGATTTTGCACTCATTTTTATACCCTCGAATCTCTGCTTCGTAACAAAGATGCAGTTATAGAAGCATTCACATGCATGGCTTTTCATGATTGGGAATGCACTCAACCACCAACAATTAAAGAGAAGGTTACATTTCTTAAATCATTCTTGAAAAGAAATGATTGGTGGAAGAGTGTCATGGATGCATACCATGTAATGATGCCAGTTATGTTTGCGATTCGTGTCCTTGATCAGAGGGCACCCAATCTTGGAAAAGTATGGATGACATGGTGGACAGTTCAAAGGAGTTTACAGTGTCCAGAGAAATTAAAAGAATCAGTAGTAGAGTAACTTTGGTGGTGCACACTCGCCTTTGCACAGTGCTGCTTATATGCTAGACCTAGAGTATTGGAATATGGACTTGCTATCAAATTCAAAAGTGGTCCAAGATTTCTATAAGGTGGTGCATACTTTTTATGCCAATGTGGAAGATTGCACTAAATGTGTAAAAGAGTTGTCTTCTTTCCGCTTGAAAGAAGGTCTTTTTGCCAATCCTCTAGTCCACGAGATGGCTAAAGAACAACCTGCATGGAAATGGTGGATGATGAATGGTGGAGAGCATCATTCTTTCTTGAGAAACATTGCCATGAAGGTTCTTAGTCAATGTGCTGCAAACTCGAGTTCAGAAAGAAATTGGAGCATGTATAAGTATGTACACAACACTATCATGAATCGTCTTTTAACTGATAGAGCTGAAAAGCTTGTATACATGTATTGCAATGAGAGAATTTTGAAGCGTATTGAGTGTGAATAATATGAAGAAGAAATCCCCAGGTGGATGTATGAATGCAACGACGGGGATAGTGACAACTTTGACGTTGGACCTATCACATGTACATCAACCAAACTGGAACAAAACCTTTCAATTTCAGCAGATGATCTACAAACAATGCTTACCAAGCTTGATAAGAAAATTCTTCTCCTAGATACGACAGGAGAAGAAGAAGATGTACCAAATATATAAACTTTACTAATGGAGAGTAATGAGCATAAACATTTTCAATCCAATGTATAAAACAACCTTTATTTAGTTGAAAACATGTCTATTTTTACATGATAACAGGGCTCTCAACAAGATTTTATCTCAACAAAATGAGACGATACTTTCAAAATAACTTTGGCATATTCCAATAATTTGTGTAGTATATACATCAGGATTTAGAACTCAATGTCTCCAAATAAGTTTCGTGCAGTGCTAGGGCTAGGGTCCTGTGAAGTCCCTAACTCTCTGTATTCACTTGCCATCCCAAATATAGAATATAATCTCTATTCAAAAGGTTTATTACATAGCGAGCATTGTCTCGCAAGCTGCATGTGACGTACTAAGCAAACAAGATGATAATAATGCCCGCATGTGAGCATATAATGTCCGCTCCAATCATCAAAACCCTTACAACAAACTGGACACTGACTTGATGACCCAACAGCCTGACTGGTAGAGCTCACAAGCTCAGGATGAATCAAAAAATGGGAGATGTAGTTTCCTTGTCGTCCAGGGTGAAGGCGTTGAGAAATGCCTTGCACATCCTGCGTGAGTTGGTCAATCTTTGCCTCCACGTTTGCTTGTGCTGGCGGAGGAGTTTGAGCTATCTGCGTCAAACGAGCGTTTTCTGCAGCTTTCTCTGCCAACTTCTCTGTGAGAGCTTCCTTAGCTCTTGTCAGCTCCAGATCTGCTCCTTGTAGCACTAATGCAAGCTCTTCCCTTGTGAATTTCACTCTATCTTCTCGTATGTCATGTGTGTTGACATTCACCTCTTTCGAACCAAAATCCACATTGCACCCTTGTACAAATTGTGCATATAACATCTTTGCAAAGTACAAGGGGCAATCTGCATTGTGTAGATGGTGCCCAAAGACTTCAAGGTGAATTCTCTCGGCATTTGCTTTGATGTCATCATGTAAACACTTCGTTATTTTCCATCTGCCCTTTTTGATCTCCGAGTCGTCATAAGGCCAGATATCCTTGACCATCTGCTTCGTTACTTCTCGATTGATGTCCTTCCACTGGACGTATGTGGGATTTGCCCACTTTGACAGTATCGATGCTGTTCGAGTGCATGGGTTGTCCTTGCATTCATGCCCTGCGACAAAGACTTCATTCTGTCGTACGCTCTTTGTGCAGCTTTGTGTTAATCTTGTTCGGGTGGTTCTTGGTCGGCCATCCTGCATTATTTCACACACTTACATTATTAATCTCTTCATAGGATGTTATTGTTTAAAGATAGAAGACTAAAGATAGATGTTATTATTAATCTCTTCATAGGATGTTATTATTTCAATAAGACTAAACATTCACTTGAAAGATTAAAGAAGACAATGTACAAATACAAAGAGAATGCATATACTTTAAGTTTCAATAAGACTAAACATTCACTTGAAAGTTTAAAGACAAATAAATAAGGAATTGTATTATAAGATGTCATTTACAAAATCATGGCATAAAAATAGATGGCGACATTTCTACATGAAGGCGGTGTGCCCTAGCAAGTTCAGTTTTCAAAGATCTAAAAAACTCTAGAATATGAAAAATTGATTTTCTTTCTTCTCTAGCAACAAGCATCCACTGCCCAATCTTCATATGTATCTCTTCCATTTGTGTGGCATGCTGCATACGCGCACTCCAAAGTTCCAGACCTTTTTGCCAAAATTCATATAACTGCTGTAATAAATAACCTAACGCATATACATCGCTAGCTTCGCCAAATGCATCACTCAAAAATGGATCATATAGTTCCGGGGCTAGCCAGGGTCGTCTTGCTATTTCCCTTGGTCCTTCAAGCTGTGCCTTTGCCACCTTTGCAGGATGGTCCTCTGGCGCCCAGACAAAATTGTAGGACCTTCTTTTTCCTGGGGCCCTCAACATCATCCCCCAGTCAATGATTCCTACGCGGGACTTCATGTGCTTTGTGAAATCAATGACTACATTGAAGGGGTGAAGATCGGTATGGCTAATACCAGCCATCCGGGCAACGGCCAGACCATCAACAAGTGCATGCATAATGTGTGGCATATTGCCCACAACTTCCCTGAGTCTACCAATCTGAGTTGATGACAGTCTCGTATCTGCAGGAGGCGGGGTCTTCCAATTGCCTTCCAGTCTCCACATTGTTTTTGTGAATTGACAGTGTCGCATTGGTATCCACAGTAGCATGTCACCCCATCATTGAAAAATGGAAAAATAGTGATCCAAGGTGACTCCATGGTGACACCAATGCAACGAACAATGGAAGGGTGCAACACCTGCATGCCTTGCTCTGTCTGAAAATTACTGAATTTCTGTGATCCCTCCCCCTTATATAACTTGCCGCAATAGACTAAATGTTCGGGGAAGAAAGAAATCCCCTTTATTTTGTATTGTTTAACCTGTCCAAAACCCCCTTGTCCTACAAGGTCTCCTTCCACAAGGGCTGCATGTGGAATGCCTATCAAACATGTACACTTAGAATTGTACATGGTCCTCTGTATTGCGCCGGTGCCGGATGCATCAACCGGTCTACTGGAGTCAGTAGCTGCATCTTGGACAAGGCGCATTCTCTTAGGAATGGACTCTGCATCCGACTGCTTCATCCTCTTGCTCTTGGCCTTCTGCTCTTGCCACTGAAGATCCCAATATTGAAGCTTGGTTGGATCAGCTCCAATAGGGATAGCGTCCTTCAAATCTGTTAGTGCCAACCGTAGGTTTCCAATTACTGTCCGAACACGATGCAAGTGATCAAAATCTTGCAACATATTTCGTTCTGTAAGATCTGCCCTACCCTATGTACGTAAACGTCCAAGGACGTTATCCCAAATTTGGGCCGTGAAGTCACAGGTGTATATGTCACTCTCGATGACATTCCTTATGCCCTGTTCTGTGAGCAAACTCACATGGACAATCGCTTCTTTGCGAATGGCCTTCATGATCTCTTTCCTATCTTTCATGCTCAACATTGTGCTGAAGAATAGAAAACAAAATTGTGATTAAACATATATTCTCAAATCGTTCAAACAATAAGACAATATTTTCTCCGGACAACAAATAATAGAGAGAGAGATAGAGATAGAGAGTGAGACATATTTTCATTTACTTTGATCATGATTCATGAAAAATGAATATAGAGAGAGACATTATGTACACAATTTACACCATCTCTTCAAATCATTCAAACAATAAGACTACTTTTTCAAACAATTCATATTTCAGATAGAGAGAGAAAGAGAGAGAGGATTAACGTCGTCACTCGTGAGAACAATCCCAAGAGACCATATTGATCTATCCGATGAGAGTTGAACTCTAAACTTACACGCACACATTCTTTGAGAGAGATTTTTAACGTCGTGAGAACAATCCCAAGAGACTATATTGATCTATCCGACAAGAGTTGAACTCTAAACGTATCGTTTGAGAGACAAATGGGATAACCAATCTACTACACTTGGATGATATAAAGGTTATTCTATTTTTCTCTTCTTATTCTTTTTTTTAAAAGTGCTTGTTTGAGCTTTTTGTATCAACCAGAAGTTTTGAACTCTCGCACACCACTAACCATGCACACCCCCAAACCATTTGGGCTAACTCCCAGTGATATTTTCTCTTCTTATTCTTATTACAAACCCCTACACGTACGCATCCTTTTAGAGAGAGATTTTTAACGTCATGGGAATAATCCCAAGAGACCATATTGATTTGTCTGGAACTCTAAACTTATCGTTTGAGAGACAAATGGGATAACCAATCTACCACACTAACCCCTTTGAGAGAGAGAGAGAGAGAGAGAGAGAGAGAGAGAGAGAGAGAGAGAGAGAGAGAGAGAGAGTATTTATTTCTTTTGAAAATTTAAATTTTGTTTAATCTTCTTTTTTCTCATTTTTTATTTTGAGAAAGAGAGAGATAGAAAGATAGACAAGAGAGAGTATACACATTTCTCATAAGATACTATAATGCCGCATTACCGACATAGTATAATGTGATGCAAACAAGAAAAAACAATTGCCGCATTATCGACAAAATAAAATTTACAAGACATCTACGACATTATCTGGCCGCATTACCGACCTAATGCCGTATTATGCATGAAAATAACATTCATATGCACAACCGAACGACACCATTCCGCTGCGTTACCAGCAAGTGCCGCTCGAATCTAAGGTTTTATTATTTATTTTAATATGGACATTATACAACTGCATTACCGACTAGATGCCCACTTTTTTTTTTGGGGGGGGGGGGGATTTATGGGAAGGTGACTTACATCTCAACGATACCACACGCTTGCCGCGTTGCCGGCAGGTACTAGGAGCGACGGGCCATGCATACCATGGGACACATACTGCCGTGTTATCGACTAAGTGCCTCCATGGTAAGCACCATTCTAAAGAATGGCCTAATAAGCTCACACCTCGTGCAGCGGGCTACTCACATCTTGCCGCGTTATCGGCTATGAGAAGCTGCTCACACGGAAACAGTAACACACACACACACACACACACACAATGTCACATCTCGTGTAGTGGGCTAATCACATATTGCTGCATTATCGGCTGTGAAAAGCTGCTCACACGAATACACACACACACACACATTCTCACACCTCGTGCATCGAGCTACTCACATCTTGCCGCGTTACCGGCTGTAAGCAGCCACTCACACGAACACATACACACGTTTCAGTACCTGCTATTGCTACTGCTCGTGCTCTGGATGTGCTCAACTGCTGAAGGCTACTGCAAAATCTGCAAGCTCAGAATGAATCCCCAAAGGGCCCGAGGGAGCCTCTATATATATAAAATATAGCATGGCGAGAAATATGACGACCCCGACGGGCCCAGCGGTAAAAAGCAAAAGCCCGGTGGGAAAAATGCATACCCCGACGGGCCCGGTGGGAAATGAAAGAAGCCCGGCGAGCTTAGTAGGTCACCAGGTTGCCCTCTACCTGCTGTTTTGTGATAAAAAATGCATGTTAATACCTTGTTCACATGATCACAAGTGTGATCACATGAAAAAACATGTGATCACGTGAATATTAAATCCCTGGCTCCAAATCTTTGTTGACAATCGTGAGGACACCACTGTCATTACTAGTGCCATGACCATATAAGACCAGCTTCCTTCCAACCACTTGCTTCCTAGGGCATGAAGTATCCAGGTGATGCTCCTGTATCGCCCACACATCCCCAGCCTTGTTCGCTTTGATCTCGTTCCAAAATCATCTTTGCTTTCTAGGAGATTTTATTCCCTTGACATTCCATGATCAAATATTTGGGGAGTTCATTTGAGGGAAAGGGGAATGACTTCCTCCTCCATCTTGAAGTCCGTAGGCTCCTTGCTGGCCCTTCCTCCTTCACCAGGGTCTAGGTTTTACCCCTTGCTACGAAAGACGTCAAAGTTGTTGTGGAGAGAGAAAGCCGTCTGGGTGGACAGGGGTGATTGGTCTAAACTCCTAGCAAGTGATTTGAACCTTTTGAGCGATACCGACCAATCCTTCTCCCCACCACACTTACAAGCCTCCTTAGGCAAAGCAGCCAACACAATCTTCTGAAGGATGATTGATTTCTTTTTACAAGATTGAGTGGCTCTGAATGAAAAATCTTGAGCGATCAAATCAGGTGCTGGATTCCTATGCCCATTTGAGTCCTCTATAGTGTTGGTTTAGTGATCTCTTTCTTACCACTGCTTTGCTTTACCTCTTGACCCTTTTGAGTATGATTGCCTTCATGAATGTCTTCTTGAGCCTCTTCCCTTGAAGTTTCCTGCCCTTGATGCTTTTGACTTGCTTATGAAGTGGAGGGTTTTGGGTTCAACGGGCAGTTTCTAGCAAAATGGCCAAACCCATTGCATCGAAAGCAAGCCCCAAAGAAGGTGCCGAAGCGAAGCAGAACAACCACTAGTCATGCACCTACGTTCACAACCATGTTATGTGGAGGGTTTAATCTCAAGTCCCAGCCAATGCAAACTCTATTTGAGGCTTTCCCCATGCTCTGGTTAGAGGGGACAAACAACGAAGTCCCGAGCTTGCCAGCAAGCTCCCTTAAACTACCCCACAACCATATCGACAAGTTCACAAACTCGACCTAGAGTGGGCACAGATCCTTAATCAAATTTGCCTAGTCAAATGTGGGGTCCCAGGGGAGCACACACACTGGGGCACGTAGGAAAAAGAGCAGGCCTTTAGCTAGTGCAGCTTGGTCATTCGATCTTATGGTGAAGAAACCTGCCCTCGCTCTTGGCCACTTCAGCCCTTAGAACTTCCAGCCTAGCTTTGAGTCTGGCCTTTTCTTCCTGAAGGCCCGGCTGGCTGCTTAGTCCCTCCATACCAGTCGGCTCTCTTCACGACATGTTGCGGTCTTTCCCTCCCTACCTTTTTATCCTCTTTGCCCTCGACAGCACCCACGTCTTAATGCCAGAATCTGAGCTTCCTGTGTTTCTTACCCTCTTGTCATCGCCGTCTCTCGCTTGCTTGCACAGAGACTTGAAACATTTTCCAATTCTTAAGAGCCTAATCAATTGGTTGTACTATGATCTTAAGAGTTGTTTTGTATGAGTCATTTTTAGACGGGAAAATCAGTCTTGATTTCTCCATACTGTACTTAGAGCCAAATGCAGTAGCAAAAGTCTAAACTATCCTTACTCAAGATGTTTAATATTGTAAGGGCCTCGTAAAGGACCAACTCCAAAAACCCGAACATTGGAATTCTTAAGCTATGAATGTAATTATAAGAGAAGAGGAGAAAGAAAAAAAGAAGAAGAACAAGAAGAAAAAAATAGCACAAACCAAAGTTTGAGTAAGATAGGATGGCAAGAATTATCGTCAAGAATCTAGAAATTATATGGATAATCAAGTTCATACCAGCAAATTTTTAACAAATGCTCTAAGTGGGAATTGGGCCCAAAACAATGGAAAATAAAGAACTGAGGTGGAAAATGGGAAAATGAGGTGGAAAGTAAAGAAATGAGTGGAAGATGGGAAAATGAGGTGGAAAGCAAAGAAATGAGGTAGAAAATGGGAAAATGAGGTGGAAAGTAGAAAAATCTAGTGGAAGCATGATTTAAGGAGGAAAAAGTGATATAGGAGTTGAAAAATGACCTTGTAAGCTAAGAATAAGGAAGTGGAGGGACATGAGAGTTGAAAAAAGACCTTGTAAGCTAAAATCAAGGAGGATTAAGGGACATAAGAGTTGAAAAAGGACCATGTAAGCATAAATCAGGGAAGACTTAGGACCATGGGAAGCCAAAATCAAGGGATTTTGATCCTTGTGTGGGTACTCAGCCTTTAAGAGGTTGGACCATGCACCCATGCAACATGTGTAGAAAAGAAAAGCCCTCCCCTATATAAGGAAGAAAAGCGCCCCACTTTGTGTGTGCATTTGGAGGAGGTTATGACCAAAATTGAACCCAATTTGTAGAAAAACAAGCTCCCACAAAGTAACTTGCTAGCCCTACTCCTTCTCTCTCTCTACTTCCTTCTCTTATCTCTCCTATGCTCTCCATAGTGTAAGCATCTTGAAGCCGTACTCTTCTCTCATCCATAATCTCATAGCCTATGATAAAGGAGAACTCAAATCTACTCCTTGCTTCCATAACAATTCTAGTAATATTACTACCCTAAGCTTGGAGAAGAGGGCGCAGTGAAGGCAAACCTTGAAAGGTCAGACAACGGAGGAGGAGGACCTTAGCAAATACAAAGGAGGACGGTCTCAAACATAACAATTCCATCAAGGTAAGCTCAAAAGACCAATCCTATGCATAGAATTCCATAAAGAAGGAAAAGTTTACTTCCGTAACCATAACTTTATGGTTCATTGCATACAACCCTTAATGAAAGTAAAGAAGGAAACCATAAGTTAAGAATCATCCTTTATAAAAAAGGAAAGTTGCTTCCA